>NC_139944.1:18156186-18253686 GCF_963454915.1 Gymnoscopelus microlampas | reverse complement strand
TCATAATCGCCTGATCGCAATTATTTGAGATAATC
Source organism: Gymnoscopelus microlampas (assembly GCF_963454915.1). NCBI lineage: Eukaryota > Metazoa > Chordata > Actinopteri > Myctophiformes > Myctophidae > Gymnoscopelus > Gymnoscopelus microlampas. The sequence continues at coordinate 18,253,651 of NC_139944.1, read as the reverse complement.
ATAACTATTTTTGCATGATCGTCATAATCGTTTCCATGTTGAAAAATGTTAATACATTTTCAAATATTTTCCAAAAAATTGCAGGAATAGCAGATCTACAGCTTTTAGATCTGCTATTTCCACTATTTTTTAAATTTTGTTTTTAAATGATCAAGTTATTAACCACTTAAACCCCAGCATCGGGTTGCGACGCATTGTGAGCTTGTCGATCTGCTATTTTCAGCTAAAACTTAACCCACTATAACAGAAAACTGAAAAGACACTAGTATTGAGCCCTGAGGGACTCTGGTTACCCATATGGGGCTTATGTGGTAAAATACGTCAGTCATTTCTTTGTATATTTAAGTTATGCAATTGCAATTTTTGTTTACAAAGCCTAAAAGCCAAAAGCCGAAATGTTTGGCTTTTAGGCTTTCAAAAAAGCCAATCATTTCTATGTGGCATCGATTGTTCCAATGTTCAATCGATGCCAAAACCATTGTGATTAACATCACAATTATTTGTCTGACAAATAATTAATCATTGAGTGAAATGACATGATCGTGACAACCCAAGTGGTGCAGCTAATTCAACGGCAATGAATGCACCCAGTAGTTTTAAAAAATGTTTTTTATCTTGTTTGGGGCAGAAGTATTGACGGATCGACAGTTGCCGTTGATAACAATATTCATTAGCGGTTATATATAAGTAGGGCTGTCAAGATTATGAAATTTAAGTTGATGATTAATTGTCATACAAATATATTTTTTGGGCATTGCACATTAGAACATATGAATAAAAAATGTATTTCATCTCAAATAATTGTGATTAGACGATTATGTCATAATTTTGACAGGCCTATATACTGTATATATATATAACTGAGTTCAATCACAGCAGGCTAACATCCTCCTCTTGTGTCCCGTAGGACCCGGCAGCCTCCTCCACCTCAGAGGGCGACTCTGACACCAGAGAAGGAGAGACTGTGGCCATGAACTACAAGCCGTCACCACTGCAAGTCCAAATAGGTACTATAACGTTCCTGCTGTCGGGCAGAAACCTCTTATCGCCATGTTTTAGCTTTTTGATTTTTTTCGTAAATTAACGCCCTACTTGATCACACTACAGCGTCACACAAAAGTATACAAAAAAGCAGATCTACAAGCTCGAAACGCGGCGCTAAGCGACGCGTTTTGAGCTTGTCGATCTGCTACTTTTGCTGTTTTTGAATTTGAATCCTGAAAACTAACAGTTTTGGACATAATGAGGTTTCCACCCGACAGAGACGACAACAACCTCCAACTTGCAGATCAAGAACTGATCCGTTCACACTCTGATATCGTGGTGTGATGACTTCGGTTCGTGCCGATGATGACGAGCACTGTGACCGTTGTAGATCGGTTATTTTTGGTGCACGACACGACGTGCCAAATATCATTATCGAGGCCTTAAGCAGTGGCTCAACCTACTTTGAGCAAAAAAAACTTGTTCAATGACTGAAAGAGTGGAAGTTTGTCATTGCATGTTGCAACTTGTCCACAAACTCCTGTAACCTGTAAACCTCCTGTTATGGCACCACCACAGTAGCATAAAGTACTGACCCAGATGTTACTAAAATACTTATTTTGATTTAATGCTTTAAAGCCAGATTGTGAGCTGTATATTTTAGATCTATGTTCTTTTTCAAATGATGCATAACTCATATTTTCCCTTGTGCACAGACAGACTACACTGTAGGCTGCAGTGCATAAACCCATAGTGAGCAGTTCTGCAGCGAAAATAGCCCATCCACATGCAAGCTGTGACTATTGATTGGGTTTAATCCGATAGATACCGGTGTTAAACCGGTATTTTTAAAACGATGCCGGTGCAAGAACCAATAGTTTTCGATACATAAAATGGCAGGAGCTGGATTATGGGCAACTTTTTTGACACAGCTGAAGCAGGCGTAGACTGCCTGGCGTTTACTCGCGTACCGATTGTCTATCTGTGTATTCTCATGAGAAGTGCAGTGCGAGAAACAGCAAGGAAGAGATTTTCAGTAGGGATGTTCCATATTGGCTTTTTTGCCGATATCCGCTGTGTAAAGCCCTTAAGTCATTGTGTCCTCAAGTCATTCGAAGGGAAGACATGATTGATTAGTCTACCGTTTTGCCACTCCCCGTACGTCTGTTTCCCTTTTCCTTCAGTCTGCTGTGGTCTCGATGGAGTGATGCAGTGATGTCTGAGAGAGAGTGGATTATTGTGTATGGCCGTGTTATTACAGAGTCTGACAATAAAAACCCATGCATACATAGCAATCAGGTTTCAAATCCCCTAACACTCACCACAGTAGCTTGGCAGCTTGATTAGTCAGCACGTAGTGGAGAATTATAAACAGTGACAGTTACAAGCATACAAAAGTACATGCCGAAGTCTTGGGTTTGTTTCTCAATACGAGTCAGACTCGTACTTGACGTCACACTTTCTGCTCTAACCAGCTGTGCATGTTTCTGTCAAAAGAGCCTCACGTCTCCGAAAACGTACATCTTCAAGTAGGCATTATCTTGCTAAATCGATCACAGAGACGAAATTCTTAAAACTAACTACATTCCGTAACTAACCTCTCCCCAGTGGCATTGTGGTTAGAATGTCCGCACTGAGATTGGGAGGGTGGGGGTTCGATCCCTAGCCGCGTCATACCAAAGACTAAAGAAATGGTACTCCCTGCTTGGCACTCAGTATCAAGGGTTGGATTGGAGGTAAGTCCCTGTGACATACTAGTGTCATGTCCAGGGGGTGTACTACTGGGGGGATGTACCCCTCAAATAATCATATTTGAACTGGGGACCCCCATCCTGATAAGCACTTGGAATTGTAGGACTTCAGTCATTACATTTTGTTTGACTCGCTTCAACAGATAAATATTGGGAAAATGGCAGATCTACAAGCTCACAACGCCTCGGCTTGTAGATCAGCTATTTAAAAACTTTGCCTCTTTATATTCTTTGACATTTTGGCCAATGTTTGACTAGTTTTTATATTTTGTAGGTATTAAAAAGGTCTTAAAAGACCTTAAATTGTAACTTCAATGTCATCTGGGGACCCCCCAAAATCATGTGGGGACCCCCCCAAGGGGTCCCGACCCACAGGTTGAGAACCACTGTACTAGTATATCAAGCCACTTCAGGCTACAGAAACAGGAGATCTAGGCTTTTGACCTATGGGCCTTATTGCTCGGGAACCGTTGGTTCTAAAGGCTACTTACTTACTTACTTTCTCCTCTGCCAGTGACACTGGTTGGTGCCAAGTGCATTCTGGGACAGTTCAAGTTACCTCTCAGGACAAAATGATGTCCAAATGTTGCTTGCACTGCAAGCCACACTAGGTTGTATAACGTGTAGCCTGATGTGAACACATTACAAGTCCTTATGCAGTGGTAAACGTTTGTGGAGAATGTCTGAAGAGTGCAAACTGACTGTGAAAAGTGGACTGACTAACTAATCAAATGGCAGGTGTGGGGAATTTGCCAAATCAATCTTAGGCTGGGCGTATCAGTCGGATCGGCGGTTATGGACAAGCGACTATGCGACTGACTCGATGCTGTGCACTGCGCTCACTCGTTCGGGCGAACAGTTCTCGAGATACGTGAACTGCAGACATACAGAGATTCCGTGCATTTATTGTAAGAAGATAGTTTTGTCATTTGTAGGCTAAGAAAAAGCACTGCAATGCAGAACGCCCGCAACACTCTCCAGGTTAAACAACATTCTCAAGGTGCACGGCCACGGTTCAACAATGTCATGAAACTGAGAAAACAGCCAGCACACAGTAAATGTCCTTTTCACATAGTTTTATTTGACCTCTCCACGGACAGAGCAACGCCCTGTTTCAACCTAACAAGGTCTTCTTCAGTGTAACGCTGAGGAAGACCTGTTAGGTTGAAACGTGTCCGTTGCTCTGTCCGTAAACAAAATTTACTTGAGTAGAAGCAGAAAAGTATTGGCATCAAAATATACTTAAAAGTACCAAAAGTAAAAGTACTCATTATGCAGACTTTCCCATATCACAATGTATAAAATGTATTATGAAAATAGCCGATCGACAAGTTCACAACGCTTTCATCACTCCGTGTTGTGAGCTTGTAGATCGGCTATTTTCAAATAGCCAAAGTTTAAATAGAGCTGAAGTAGTTAATGTATGTTTTGTAATAATAATTCAAATCTACAAAGTAACTAGTAATTAATGTTTTCAAATAATTGTAGTGGAGTAAAAAGTACACTATATGCCTCTGGAGTAGAAGTATTGAAAATTGGAAATACTCCAGTAAAGTAAAAACACCTAAAGATTTTACTCAAGTACAGTACTTGAGCAAATGTGCTTAGTCACTTTACACCACTGGACTTGCACAAAAAATGACTTATTTTCAACTGAAAATAAGGATTTTCAGTGCTCATAATTTTTGTCATTTGAAGAAGCAATAAATGATCCTTTTATTGTGGTATAACCCATGGCCCTGCATCCTGTGGTTGTCAGAGAAACAGAGGGATCTTGCCAGGAAGGGATCAGTGAAGAACGGCACAGTGGGGAGTCCTGTCAACCAACAACCCAAGAAGAACTCGAGGACAAGGTAATGATGTCACCTTGCACATTCTTCAACCCAATGTCTTCTTAGGCCAACCACACATGTTCACGTTTCAACAGTGTTTATGGTTATATGTTGTGTATTGGCGGGTCTGTTGTAACAACTCCCCAGAATCCATAGTCTGGGAGGGAACATAAGCCAAAAATAGCCGATCTACAAGCTCACAATGAGACGCATTATGAGCTTGTAGATCGGCTATTTTTGCAGAAGAGATCCGGTGTAAGACTGGGAAAAAAAGCTCTCCCAAGTACAGAGAGAAACTCGGGGCAAGTCTAGAGGGTTTAATAAGTGGTTAAGTTGTTGAATAAGAAACACTTCAACAAAACTGAAATAACAAAACAAACCCTGGGACATGCAGCACGCCCACCCATCCCATCCAAGCCTTTTACTTTTGTGCCAAACCATCCCAGTTACGCCATCAGACTTCCTAATGTTGAAGCCGTAATACAGAACAACAAACAAGGCTTCTCAGAGAAGGAGGATTGGGAGGGAAAGGGGGGGGGGGCTGTGTTCTGAGAGTGTGAACGATGAAGATAGAAGAGTAAAGCATTGGCCCTAAATTCATCAACACCACAAAGCCCCCCACCACCCATTTCCATCAGTCTTAATTCCCAGTCTCTGGTGGATTAGTGGAGATGGGAAGAAGCAGCTTCTTTTTTTTTGCTGCAGACAGGCCTGCACCACGACCCCTTGGGAGGCCAGGAGATTATGGCTGTGGTCTGAAGGCCACAGATTAGCCCCAGCGTCTCTGTGTGTCTGTCAGTGGCTGCAGGGCAGACTGCCGCACCCCGAGCGCTGCTGGTTTAGTTTAATGGACCGTGTAGCCAATGAACTGGGTCTTTAGCGACTTTCACGTCAACGCTGGGCAAGACCTAGCCTGTTGAGTGTCTAAATGCAAGTAGTGGAATTTGCCGGAAGTTTGTAAAGGATGTAAAGTTGAGGCTTTACAGAGCTGCTTACGTTCCTTACACAAAGTAGGGATGGATACCGGTTGTCGGTACCGGTGCCATTTGGGTCGGTACCAGTGCAACGTACAATAGGCTCTATGCACAGCAGCCATATTGGAAAGAAATTGGGCCTCTTCTTACTTCCTTCACAGGTGTTACCAATGATACTAATGAAGGCTCTGTTCCATTCTGGTCAGGGTGCTGATATCGTGCATTTTGGCTCACTAGAAACACTCCATTTTGGTTCCCAAATGGCCCCTTATGGCGGGTGTGTGTAACTCCCCATAACTCTCAGAGTTATGGGGGTCCTTGAAAATAAGACAACCACTATGCCGCACTAAATGGAACAGAGCCTTAATTAGTATCATTGGTAACACCTGTGAAGGAAGTAAGGAAGGGGCCCAATTCATTCCCAATATGGCTGCTGTGCATAGAGCCTATTTGGTGCTGCAAAGTGGTACCTAGACGTGTGCTATGGGATCACACCTGCAGGCACCCTTGCTGCATATGAAATGTGCTTTTTTTGATAATGTAAACATGCCCAAACTACCCAGTTTACAGAGAGGACCCGCCACCCCCATCTGACATCGCTGTTAATTATCTAATCATTATATAATACTGCTTTTCAAATATAAATGTATTAACTGACCTCTGTAAGTTGTTAAAAATGAATCCATGATGAAATCCTTTGATTAGAGTCGGTGTATTTGATCGCGCCGTGGATGTACTTTCAAAACAAATGCCACATCTGCCGATCGATGTGAAAGGTCAGCCTCGTTAAGATGCGCACAGGGGTGGACACTAAGGTCTTAGAGGCACTTGCCCGTCAGGCAAGTACAGGTCATGTTCTACTTGCCCAAAGGTCATGATATGACAACTAGCCCGGAAAGTAAATATTCCATTGATAATATCGAGGTGCTTATGTGAACTACTGGGAGCGTGCAAAGTTTGGCGCTGATCGGTCCAATTCCGGACGGACACACACACACACACACACACACACACACACACACACACACACGCACACGCACACGCACACGCACACCCTGTCAGGGTACAACTTAGTGAAAATGTAAAACGGCACATTTGCCATTTTATTTATGGGTGTGTGTCTGGGGAGTTCCAATAAAGTTCAGTTTTTGTGCATTTCTGACTTTGCAGTCTGTGTTCTTCATCCTGTTCCAGGTTGGTGGTGCCAAACAAAGGCTACTCCTCTTTAGACCAGAGCCCAGATGAGAAACCGTTGGTAGCCCTGGACACTGACAGGTAAGGCATTTCTTCTACACTACTCTGCATGTTCCCACATTATGCTCTCACGATGTCTTTACAGCATGTAGTATCAGCTTGTATCACATTTACTCTTCTCTACCCGACTCTTCTTTACCCCCTTAAACTTCTTTATCATTGTTGCAAGATTTTGCGAGAGAAATAAGCAACGAGGTCTATGAAAACAAGCCCAAAAGAAGCGACTAGGCTACATGAGCACTTTAAATCTATATGCATAGGGGGTCAGAGGACAAATACATATTCATTTGGGGGTTCTTGACATGAAAATGTTTGAGAACCACTGGTTTAATCAACATTGGGAAATAAGCCCAAATAAGCAACTACACTTTAGAAACGAGCCCAAAATACCGCAACCCGCAACTACCAATATTCACAAGCGACAAGCCCAAAGTCGCTTATCATAAGCAAACATGGCAACAATATTCTTTACCCACTTTAGCCACTTAGGCACAGGGGGGTCCATTGGCAACTCGGACCCCCCATGCAGTACCCCCTCCCCCATAGTGATTTCTAATCCTTCAGCGAACACCCACCTACGTGCTGCTCCATGCTGCCACAACATTGCTAACGCAAACACTACCTACAAACACTCATCATTTTAACCAATACAGCCCATCAGAAACAGTTCCTGGTCACATTAAGGCAAGAAAGAGCCCATGCAGTTGCTCAACGTTAATTCATACATTTAATTTCTCATTGACATCTCATGTAACGTTTCTTATGTAGTTAACGAGCACAACACAAAGAGACTTATACTTTATAACATTTATTGCTACACTCAATGTCATTTATTTTTACAAAGAATAGCGAAAAATCACAAAAAGTTGAAGGAGATAAGAGGTTTCTGCCCGACAGCAACGATATACAAAAAGGAAAGACAGCAGGAAGCTAATGATCAGGAAGGGTACCTTTTTTTCCCCTTTCTCTCAGAGTAAACACAGACGCAATGCAGTCTAATCTCATAGATTTGTACCACCAGCAGTTAGGCTACACACGGGAGACATCCTCACGGACACACTACACATAAAACGGACGGCCGTAACGACTACGCAACCTGGACAGAGTCACACAGACAGTCATGCGTCTGTCTGCCTGTCTGCCTGTCTGCCTGTCTGTCTGTCTGTCTGTCTGTCTGCCTGTCTGCCTGTCTGCCTGCCTGTCTGCCTGCCTGTCTGTCTGTCTGTCTGTCTGTCTGTCTGTCTGTCTGTCTGTCTGTCTGTCTGTCTGTCTGTCTGTCTGTCTGTTGCTAGTGAAAATAGGCTCTATGCACAGCAGCCATATTGGGAATGAATTGGGCCCCTTCCTTACTTCCTTCACTAATACTAATTAAGGCTCTGTTCCATTTAGTGTGGCATAGTGGTTGTCTTATTTTCAAGGACCCGCATAACTCTTGAGAGTGTACAAATGGAACCAAATGGACCCGTAAGGGTCCATTTGGTTCCATTTGTACACTCTCAGAGTTACACCATAAGGGGCCATTTGGGAACCAAAATGGAGTGTTTCTAGTGAGCCAACATGCACGATATCAGCACACTGACCAGAATGGAACAGAGCCTTCATTAGTATCATTGGTAACACCTGTGAAGGAAGTAAGAAGAGGCCCAATTTCTTTCCAATATGGCTGCTGTGCATAGAGCCTATAGTCTGTCCAATCAGTAGTCCGCAGTGTTACATGTCACCATTTGGTATCGCCTGAGCCGTGCTTGGAACTGCAAGAGAACGCACATGTATGCACCTGATACCTGGTACCGCGTACCAACGGAAAGGCAAAGAACGAGGATAGAGAGACGTGGCGTGCCGAGCAGGCACTAACTATGCAGTCGAAAAGGCGCCATAAGAGAAACCAATACAATTAGAATGAATGAGACAGGCTGACCATGAATTAGACAACACGACAGTGGATATAGCCCTATTGTACCGGCTGCAGTAATCCGATTCTGAGTTTCCTCTCAGCAGAAGCAATCCTGAAACCGTGTGTTGGAGGTTTTTCGAAAGAAAGCAGCAACCGCACACTGGAAACACTGCGTGCAAGCATCCAGTTTATTGCGATCTCTTCGCTCGTTTGACCTTCTTCAGGCAGGGAGTGATGCTGCGTTCACACTGGCAGCTACAAAAGATGCAAAGCGACGCAGCGTATTTGTCGCTTTGTAGCTTCATGTCGCGAGTTCCGGTCATTTTAGGTTGTATGTTTGATGTGTCGCTAATCACTCACTAACATTCAAAGGAACGTTGAATATTTCCAGATCTGCCCCCGTTGTCCATTCTGCAGACCCCTTGCAGCGGCATAATGGGAGAAGTGTGTAAGAGTGAAACTCGTCTATTTTAACAGATGCAAAGTTTTTTTTTTCTCTCCTACTACTCATCGTGGAGTCTCATGATACTCAAACATGCGCTGAATGTCCCGCGTGAGCTACCGCTCATGCAGAAAGACATGACGCTGGTTGCTTGTTTCTCTCACAGAACCTGGAGAAACAAGTTGTTTGAGGGACCATATGGATACAAAAAATGTTTGTTGAGCTATTATTACATTTCATACTTTAAAAAAAAAACTAAAATAATGAAAATCAGCTTGTAGATTGTCTATTTTTGCTATTTTTTCAACAGATAAATGTACTGTGTACAGATGATTGGAAACGATTATTAATAATTGTTGACAGGCTTGTGCCAGCATGTCTGTTTCACCACCACAGATGAGTCCCACCACATATCCCCATGGATTCAAGTTCTCAGTCACCACGACTGATTCAGTAATTTGGATTTCATAGAAGCCAGCATGTCTTCTATGAAAGCATGTTGTGCAGCGAAAATATCCTATCTACAAGCTCTCAATGTGTCTGCAACGTATTGAGAGCTTGTAGATGGGCTATTTTAGTTTTTTCTTTTGGAAGATTAGAGCATTTGATGTGGTCAAACTAGCAATATGTTTAGAAGCATCTTCCATACAACCATATTGGTCTCAGATATTTCATAAAAGCAAAGGTGAGAGCCTTCAGTCTGTCAGTTCTTCACCTGGTCGGCAGTATGTAGAACAGCAGGAACAATATTACTAAAACATCTTCATTTTATATATTGTGTTCATTGTTTAGGAACCAGTGCGACTGTGGGGCGCTCCTTTCACACTGTTTCACATAACAGGACTTGGCTATACAATTTTTTTCAGTCGTGAGATTTTATTTTGCTTTAACTCATTCAAACCGGGAAAGCATCTGTCATTTTAGATATTTGCGTTATTTTTACATATTATGGCTATTCAAAAAAAGCAGATGTACAATCTCGCAGCGTGTCACTTTGTGCGATGATGCAAGCTTTACATCTGCTATTTTTTAACAGTTTTGAAAGTGTGAAGTGACTGATTTAGAAGGCATTTGTAGAATCGTCCTCAGGTCTTAATGGGTTAATTCCATATCCCCATGTCCCCATACCCTCATGTCCCCATGTCCCCTTGTCCCCATGTCCCCAGACCGTCGCTTGTTGCCACACAAGGGAATCTCACATGTGAGACCAGCCCTCTCTGGCTGCCAGCCAAGATGACATCACATATTCTGTCAAATCACTCCATCTGACATCGCTGGCTGACTCACACGCGGGGCCTCACCAGCCAGGGCAACAATTGTTTGCTGTCCACAATGTCGTCACTGTCGGGTGGAAACATTGCATGTCCAGGAAAAAAACCTGTTACTTTTCAAGAAATGGGGGAGGGGGGGACAGAACCTGTGTTCCAGTGGATCCAATTGAGCTATTATTTAGTTACAAGCTCTTGTTAATGCTTTTCATTTGTTTTGTATTTGTAAAACCCACAGACACGTTTAACCATTTTAATGTAATTATTATTACATTTTTTAAACCTAACGTTTCAAGCCGGGAGGCTCGAAATGTTATTGCCAATAAAGAAAAAAAACACGATGGGAGCAGCACTTTGGTCTCTGCAGCTCTTTAGTAAACAGAAAAGGCATCATCTGGACACAGACACACACACCTCCCCTCTGCAGTGCTCTATGGAGTCTGTCTCATTTCTCTCCAAAAGCCCTTGAATATGATGGAATATGATTAAGGATTACTCTGTGATTACGGTAAACTCACATTTGATACCACACACACCATACCTGTAACTATCACTTCATTTAATCGAGTAAATTCTCAATGGTAATTAATCGATTATAGATTAATTGTTAACATCCCTAATTTTATCTAATTGGGAGACTCAAACGGGTGATACAGGATGAAACAGGTGCAATTTGTAAGTGATGACAGAAAGAAGTGAGCAGACAATATTGTAACATATATATATATATATATATATGGAACACTATGAAATTTGAAGCTGATAAATGCGTGTGCGAACCGTGAAAAACATCACAGCATGGCATAAAATCCATTAATAGCTAATTTAAAACACTGTTCAATACGGAGTGTAAAATAATAAAATGATACAGTATGATGGTATGATGACAGGTTTACCTGACGGCAAGAACAGTCAACCTCAAAGTAAGAACATTGGGAATGTTGAAATGGATCTGATATTTTGAGGACATTTGCAAGCAGTGCATGTATTTTTTCCACCCCTCTTGTGACAGGCTTATCTAGAGCAGAAGGTACCAAATCGACGCTGTCGGCCAGAAACCTTGTATCTCCCTATTCAAGCTTTTGCGTGTTTTTTTTTCTTCTGTAAATTAAAAGTTTAAGTGAAAGTATCTGGGTTTTATAAATGTTGAACCAATGAAAAGTATTAACAAGCACTTGTGACTAAATAATAACTACATTGGATCCATTAACACAAGTTCCTTTTACCATTTTTCTGTAACAGATTTGGACATACACGGTATCCTCACGACAACAAGGAAATAAAGTTCTCATATCATGGCTGTGTGCGTGTCGCGTCTGATCGCTGCGGCCTCATTAATTAGGCCCGTCTTTTTTGCTCTAACGATCGATAGGAGAGGTTCCAGATTGTCTCTGCTGGCTACGCTAAATCAATCCCTTGGAAATGTCAACTCCTTATGTTCCCTAATTACCCCCTGCACCGATGTGCACATATGAGATGGGACTCTCAATTTATAACGTCTAATGAATCATGGATTGCTTTCTTTAACCCATTAAAACCGGGAACGCCTCGGTGTCATTTTAGATTAATTTGGCTATTCAAAAAAAGCAGATTTACAAGCTCAGAGCTTGTAGATCTGCTATTTTTTTAAATCGTGAAAATTTGTGCAAATCTTTGAATATATATATTTTTAAAGCGAACATGTGTAACTCAAATCTTTGCTTCTGGGGGTCCCTGGAACAAAATATTTTGAGATGGGGGTCCACGGCCAAATACATATCATTTTGGGGGTCCTTGACATGAAAAAGTTTGAGAATCACTGATGTAGCAACAGGTTTTTTCACAAAACTATTTAGAAGACATTTTGTAGAATCGGCCTCAGGTCTTAATGGGTTAACTATTCATTAGGTGAGTCGTGCGAGGCGTGGGTGCGGAACTGTTGTAAAAGTGTCTCGCTGTCTTTGTAAATTAATACTTGTATTATATGTACGTACAGGTATATCACTCTGTGTGGCCACCAGAGGGTGCTGGAAAACGACCAAAACAAACTTGCGGGCCGGGGCGGTATATGACTTCAAATCAGTATCACAGTTATTTCCAGCTTTTGCCTTTTTTATGGTGAAAATGGCAGATCTACAAGCTTACAATGCGTCACAATGCGATGTGTTGGGAGCTTGTTGGTATATATATATATACCTTTTTATTTGTATTTCTTTTTTAAATATCAAGAAGGAGCTAAATATCGGTTTCGATCTATTTTTTATTAATTGCACAGCCCTAGTCAAGATAGTTAGTTAACTCTCTCAGTGCCAAGCCCCGAGTTATCCCGATTTTTTTCTGAATGCCCTCAGTGCCAGAACGAGAAATCCAGAGTTTTTACTTTTTACTGTGATCGCTCTGTTCTGTTTATTTTTCATCATCACTTTCACTTTCTGATTCCTTCAGACTCACTGGGGTCCAGTTTCATGACCCAGATTCCGTTTCCGGTTCTCTCTTTTTTTTTTTTCGGTCATTTTCGTCCAGAATGGGGAAAATCACGTTTTTTCACACGGTATAAAAAACGAATGCAGACTAGAGCTCCACTTCTATTTTCTATAGTCTGGGTGACGAACAGTCATCGTAGTCGCGTATCACATCGTAATTTCCCCTGATCGGCAATCTGCGATAACGTCACATCCGGTTAATGACGTATAGACTGTTTGAGCCTGTTTGGTGGGGGTCGAGCGAGTCAGCGAGTGATGGAGGTGTCAATCTACTGCTCTCTGCTGGTCGACTGTCGTATGTGTTTAAAACAGCAGCCAGAGAAACTATATGAAAATTAAATTACAAAATAACACCAAAAAAAACAGGAAAATCGCTGGCACTGGGGGAGTACTTTATGAAAATACTCTGGCAGTCAAAGAGTTAATTAGTTACAGTTGTATAAAACATTGGGTCCAAACAATAATCAAAAAGCCATGATTAAAAACATGAAAATCTGCAATAGGAGCTTTCTGTTGTCAACATCGGTATTATTATGCGAATAATAATTGTGCTGCGGGGGCGGCCGTGGCTGACATTTTGCTATCCTTTCCCTTTGCAGTGACGATGACTTTGACATGTCCAGATACTCCTCATCAGGATACTCCTCAGCCGAGGTGAGATGTCTGAGGGACCAGGTATCTATACATCACACACTATAGTTTATATAACGTCACACCACCACCACTGTGTCACCTACAGCACTGTCATGCGTCAGGTATTTGTGCACCCATTGGGGAAATAATTTCAATGCTGCTTAAAAAGGACCACTTCACCCATTTTCAACCTATCTTCATATAATTGGTCTTCCTCACTAATGCTGGCAACATAATTTTCTCAGAGGAGGGCTGTGGATGGTTCACAAACCTGACTGACATTGAAACGCCATCGGTAGGCAGGTTTGGTCATTTCAAACCAGATTTAAGACTTATTATTTGTATTAATACTTTTATTAATGCAAGAACAATGGCCTATTTTCAGTATGCTAACTTTCCAGGAAGAGAGAGGCTGTAGTTCCTATTAGCTTGGGACAAGGTTCTGAACTGAGTGAATAGACAGAAATGGCGCCATCTTATAATGAGCATTAGTGAGGACCAGTTATACGAAAATAATGTTAAAAATGGGTCAAGCGCTCCTTCAGATGAATGTGTTTTAGTATAGCATTCATGTTAGTCATGGGCTGTCATTTGTAACGGTGCATTACATTACTTGTTGCACTGGTTCACATCAACAACGCTCCAACTTCATTGATTCCTGGTCATGTGTTCCTCTTGTTGTACCACATTTATGTTTAACTGTTCAACATGAACCCTGTTTTCCACTATTTTCGAGAAGAATATATGATTTTAGTTAGTTTTGTTAAAACATAATACAGGTTTCAGTTAGTTAACATGTTTCCACATTTTTATTTTTATTTCAGTTAAAGGTAGGGTTAGTGATTTTTTTTGTTTAAAATAAGTGTTAAATAACTCTGTATTCTGATGATACTCAGTGTTTGTTTGTTTGGTCTCTCCGGCTCTTTATTAAACAGAAAATGAAATTTCAGGTTGATTGATTTTTTTATCCAATCATATACAGAACTCGGACAGGATACAGATTAACGCTGAAACTGTAACACTATAAAAATGAAGCTGATAAAGGGGTACTCTCTCCTGATTGGCTGACATTTTGCAACCCACCTGAAAATGTATTTTCTGTTTATCAAAAAGCTGGAGAGATGGGGAGACCCCTGTTACTGAACAAACACTAATAGCAATGATTTATATCAGAATATAGTGCTTTAACTTTTAAACAAAAAACCTTGTGTTTTAACCAAACAATATCACTTTCCCTACCTTTAACTAATATATAACTATAATAGCCTTGCTCCGCTGGCGTCTTACCCTGGCGTTTTCTTCCGTTGTGCAGCAGATCAACCAGGACCTGAACATCCAGCTGTTGAAGGACGGCTACCGACTGGACGAGATCCCAGACGACGAGGACCTGGACCTGATCCCCCCTAAAGCCGTCAACCCCACCTGCATGTGCTGCCAGGCCACTCCATCCACAGCCTGCCAAATCCAGTAGCACTGCCACCACCCTCCTGCACCGAGGCGTTTCCACCACCAGGGCGGCCGGCAGAGTGAAGTCGTCACAAAAACGACGACGACAACAACAAAAAAAAACTTGTGGATGGTAGTGGCACAAAGGGGAGGGGGGAGGGTTTACCTGAAATAATAATGAAAGAAAAGATTAAAATAGGTCAACTATATATTGTACGCTCCTCCTATGGTAGGATCTGTGCATCTTGCTTTTTTTTTTTTTGCATTGGGGAAGTCAAGAGACAAGATGGCTTGTCTGATGATGATGAAAGAAATGTTCCCTTGAAGGAAGAACAAAAAGAGAGACATTAAAAGAAATACTTTTATCTCCACATCTTATTTGACTTTCCCTTTTTGTTGTGGATATTCTGGCACCGACGGATTATTAACCCATGTAGCCTGTTGAGGAGGAACAAACATGATGAAAAGACTTCTCAGACCTGCCCCCCAAAACAGCCCCCTGTGAGAGTCCTTCAACACACTGGCAGTGCACCATGGCAGCGCTGCATTATTGATGGTCAAACAGAATGGAGAAACAACGACAACAAAGCGATGGCTTTATATCAGTAGTTCTCAAAGTGGGGTCCTGGGGGACCGTCTGGCTTACTTGAGGGGGGGTTCCCAAATTGACCCTTACAGTTCTGTAACTCTGAGAGTGTACAACATGGAATCGAATGGACCCATAAAGGGGACTATACGTGCTACCATCCACCGACCAAACTTCGGTTAGGTCAGTGGTTCTCAACCAGTGGTCCGGGGACCACCAGTGGTCCTTGAGGGGGTTCCAGGGGGTCCCCAGCCTAATTAATAGTTAGGAACCAAATGGACCCTTATGTGTCTGTAACTCTGAGAGTGTACAAATGGAACCAAATGGACCCTAACGGGTCCATTTGGTTCCATTTGTACACTCTCAGAGTTAAATGAACACTAATGATGATGATACAGTGTAGATTGGGACCCCCAAGAAATCAAAATGGTTGAGTCCCTGGCATATCTTTTCAAATGGGGGGTAATATGTGTCAATTTGGGGGTCCTTGACACAAAAAAGGTTGAAAACCACTGGGTTAGGTGATAAACTACAAAAGGACGTCAATCTGAGCGGTCTCATAACTTTCGGTGGTCACCTAGTCACATGGTCAGCACGCCTAGATGTCTTTACTGACCGACGTTTGTGCGGTCGCTGAAGTCTGATTCATTCATTCAGACTAGGCTATTCTGGCAGCAGTGAAAGCAGTGGGGGAAAAGACGTTGGTCTGCCCACCTCTAGTGACCATGCATAAACACAAACTGTCACAATACATTGAGAAACATAACCTCTGTGACACAATGTCCAAACCGTCTGATATCCAGGTATTAAAATATAGATGTTCTATACTGTATGTGCTAGATGTTCACAAACTTGAGACTGAGCAAGCTACACGGCTGTGGTTAATTTCATCAGATTACCGAGTCAGTTTGGTTGGGCGGTAGGCTAAATGAGTACGAAAGGTGTCTTATCAATAAAGAACCTTTTTTCAGATAAGTCATAGGAAGAAGGTTCTGACTTCGGATGGATTGAATTGGAGCACGTATGCACCTTTAGGGGTCCATTCGATTCAATGTTGTACACTCTCAGAGTTATGGGGGTCCTTGAAATTAAAACGCTTGAGAACCACTGCTTTTATCTTCTCAGTCCGCTGCTGTGTCTTCCTATCCTGGTACGTATCAAACATGGAAAACGGTGTGTGTGATATTAGATCCATGTAAGTAAGTAAGTAATGCTAAAACATGAAGCTATCGATAGAACACTAATGCTTACAACACTAATGTAGTGATCACAGTTTGAGTGAGAAAAAAAAAAAAACCTGTAGCAAAAGTTATTTTTGACCGGCTGTTTACCCCAGGGGTGTACTGTACTGTACTGTAGTACTTATTTCACATCCAACTGCAAGATGATATTTTATATCGAACACAAAAAATACAAAACAGAAAAAAAAACAGTTTTGCATGTTGCTTGTTGCATTGTGTCTTAACTGAGCAGCTCATGCAGATTATTTAGCCGCCTTTATTGACCACTTAACCACATCTTAGTGCCAACAAAAGTCATTTACTGTATGTGAGGTTTACATCTGGCCAAAAAAAAAATTAAACGTCTTGAATTCAACATCAAACTGATGCAATAACAGTAGATGTACTGTAGAGACTTAAAAGCTACTTAGAATTAGACATCAGCTCCTTAGAATTAGACATCAGCCCATTTTCCTAAAGGGCTGCTTAAAGGAGTAGTTCACCCAAAAAATGACTTATTTTCTATAAATTACACTCTCCATAAAGCCTTGAATTCATGGAGATTGTTTAGTTTTTGTCGCATTCCTAAGCCAATCATTTTGTCTCCTATTGACCGATGACCCGGTCATCAAATTGTATTGGCTCAGGAATGTGTCAAAAACAAAAAAATCTCCATAATTTCAAGGCTTCATGGGATGAGTATTTGATATATAAGTCAATAAGTCGATAAGTAATTTTTTGGGTGAACTACTCCTTTTAAGTTGGTTCTGTTAGCCGTGATATGCAATGGATATCTCGGCAGTTCTGCCAAAAAGAGCCAACATTATCACTAAAGGGTCATCACAAAATATGTCAAATGCAGGAAGGAATTCATTAAAATAAAACAAAATAAAAAACTAGGAAGGAAAATACACTTCTGCCATCTCCAATGCCTTTTACCACAAACTGAAAGAAAGTTTAGCAAGCTTGACAGACATTATCGTCAACGTCGGGTGGAAACCTTGCATGTCCAAAAAACATTTATTTTCAGGAAATGGAATGCAAAATGTACGGCGAATAGAGATGCACCGATAAAATGTTTTCCTTCCCTATATCGATTCCGATAACCATAACTTCGATTCGCTACCAAGTACTGATCCGATAACCAGTGTGTAATTTAAAAATAATCTTGGACAGTGGTATTCAAAGTGGGTCTGTAACTCTGAGAGTGTACAAATGGAACCAAATGGACCCATTACGGTTGCATTTGGTTCCATTTGTACACTCTCAGAGCTATGGGGGTCCTTGAAATTAAGTTTCAGAACCACTGATCTAGGAATACACAAAAAATCCATTAATAATTGTTAAAGTGCAGCTACAAGTAATGTAAATAGTACAGTTGGAGTATAAAACAGTAGTGCAACATCAACTGAAGCATTTAAAATACAATATAATTGATGACTGTAAATTACATATCATGATGAATTACATGGTATCGGATTGGCATAGACTGGCATACTCGCCGATACCAGAATTTTAGGCAGTATCGGCAGCTTTTCCGATACAGGTATCGTTATCAGAACAACTCTTAACGACGAAGTGGGGCATTAAGTGACGGAAAACGACAGTTTTGGACATATGAGGTTTCCTTCCACCCGACAGAGATGATATACTGAGTACTGATGAATGTCGGCACTCAAACAGGATTCCGCTGTATGTTGCCTGGAGCAAATCATTTTGGAGAACATCCTTTGAGATACTCTCAGAGGTTGTCGCATATCAGTGAAGGTTTTAATCATCGTTACTTTTATTTTATTTCTGTGTATTTGTGTTGTGTCTCTTTGTACATTTGCACATGTCCTCAACTGTTCACGTAACCCAGTAATATGATCGACACACACACTTATTTGGGATAATGGGTGATTTACGTACTTATACAGTATATATACACACAGTGTGTAGCAGCTGACACAAGACTCTCTACTGTCAATGGTTTATTATAATTAGTATTTTCAGTGATGTTGAAAGGGAAAAAAACAAAAGTCTTTGCTGTTTTGAAGCATGGGGTGCACACTTTTTAATTTGCAAGGTTTACATCACTGTTAAGACTTAACCGTCAGCCGTTTTCACTAGATAACAAGAGCATTTAGTGTGTGAATCTACTTGGACAATAGCATCAGAAACATAAGTACTAGTAGTCTGGTTTTCAAAAATATTTGCGTTGGCATGCATACTGGTATCCCGATGGTTTTCAAAGGATAGATCTTTTTTACACCTAGCCCTGCCTGATTGGCAAAACCCAAATATGCCCTTGACCAGAGAGCATTTCCCTTTGGATCAGCGGTAGATGTTGTGGTTTTCCATGCGGGAGATCCGTATAAGCTCACAGTGAGTCACATTCTTTTAAAACATTTTTGGGAAATGTGCCCAAAACAAGGACGCTCCACCAATCCAAGTCCCACATCAAGCCACTTCCACCTGCTACTACTATCAGAATAGATACGTGTACTGGAATAGCATAACTGGGATATCAGAGTACTATATGCATGTAAACCCACTTCAGACCATTTGTCGATTTTTGGGAGACTAGACTATAGTCTTATGACTGTGTCACCATTAACATGTTTTTATGTTTGGAAAAACCTGACTGCCACCTTTGAGGAATCCCATTTATTATGTACATTAACTCTTGTTATTACAAGTGTTTTCTAGTTTTGGACAGGTGTCCAATTTAAGACCGAATGGATGAATTTCATTCCACCTAGACGTTAAAATATTCTCTCCACATGGATTAACTCTTGTTAGCGCTAACCTTTCCTGTTATTTCTTTTATGCTGAGAGTTAAAATGATATGTTGCAGGGAGGAGTCTTATCAGTATTATTTCAATGATATGCCATACAGGAATATCCATAAAATTATGAAGGGATTTTTTTTTTCTTATCACGCTGACCTGTTGTAGCTGCAATGTTTTATAACTTTTCTTCTGAAATCCTCAAAAGTACACAAGCTTTCCATAAATTATGACTTTGTCTACATTCTTTTAGGTGCATATTACATATTAGGTGCCATGCGTGTGCTTGTGTGAATAATGATATTGAATAGCACACTGACAAAAGTCTATTGTAGTACAATGGCTCATGTAAGACAAAGTGGCCAATACAGCCACTATCTGAGGTTGGTGTCAAAGCAGTAACTGTATATACATTAAACTCTCACATTCTCGTCTTTATCGACTATGACTTACAGTTCATTTATACTTCATCGCATGACCGCGTCACTCGACAACACATTATCCCCTATGTTCCCGCAGGTTTTTTGTTTCGTTTTTTGTTGATTGTGATATGTACCTACTTTGTCTAAATGTTATTCTAATGGATTCACACACAGATTTTGTCCATATCACGCACTGCTTGGCCAAAATGCAGTACGCACTCAGTGTGTCATAGGCTCCATGCACAGCAGCCATATTTTCACTTCCTTCACAGGTGTTACCAGTGATACTAATGAAGGCTCTATTCCATTTTGTGTAGCACAGTGGTTCTCAGACTTTTCAATTTCCACGACCCCTATAACTCTGAGAGTGTCCATTTGTATACTCTCAGAGTTACACACCCGTGAGGGGCCATTTGGAAACCCCCTTAAGGAACCATGTTTAGTCAACCAATTTTAGTCCCACTGGTGTAGCAGAGTGTTTCCAGTGAGCCAACATGCACAATATCAATATTCTGTTTGACCAGAATGAACAGAGCCTTCATTAGTATCATTGGTAACACCTGTGAATGTCTTCACAATATGGCTGCTGTGCATAGAGCCTATTTGGGATGTTGGCTCACTCTCACCTCATGATGAGTTTACTAAAGTAGATTCTGCCTTAAGTAATGCATCGTAACAAAAATATATTTATCGGCTGTTGTATGTTTTAATTTATTTCGAAATCTGGGAAATGATACATTTTAACATAGAGATGCTTTTTTTTATTTGTCAGACGCGTATTATGATTGTGGAACCGATGTAAACTAGCTCCATTTAGTATTTAACAATATTAATGTTCTGTGTAATGTAACATAAAAAAAATAAATCCGATATCTGAAGTTGGCAATTGTCTTTATATTTTTAATTTGTGTTTGCGCCATGTACTGTAATGCAGTGTTAATCATGTTTGAAATCTCTTGCAGGTTGTAGTACAATAGTAGTTACTCTGCTATAGTCTGTATAATAGCAGCCCTCCTTGGGCTGCTATCGATTAGTTACTTAGCAATTAATCTATCGTTTTACTTTTTGATTTTATACTTAGCCTCTCAACGGTGTCATGCTAAAATAGTGAAAATACAGAACTTGTAAATCGTCTATTTTCACTATTATATATATATTTTTTACCTTTCGCTATATTGACAAAATATGAATCGATTATTAATTGATTATTTTATAATTCATTATCATTATTGATTATGTTGTATAATTAAATTGATTCGTTTGATTAAGTGTCGCACCCCTAAATCAGCTCTTCAGCCTGATGCTGTTTCTTTTTTTTTGGACTGTGTGAAGATTACCTACTGATGTGAATTTGTGTGTGTGTGTGTGTGTGTGTGTGTGTGTGTGTGTGTGTGTCTGTGTGTGTGTGTGTGTGTGTGTGTGTGTGCGTGCGTGTGTGCCATGATTTTGTGAATGTAACCTTACTGCACCTATACTATTTGCGTCATCCTTGTATGCTCTCCTTTATGTGGACATACATAAATTGTTAAAGTGTGTGTCTGTGTCTGTGTGTGTGTGTGTGTGTGTGTGTGTGGAGGGGAGTGGGGGCTGAATAAGATGGAGGGATTGGGGGAATAGGTTTAGTAGAGTTGATCCCTTGGGAGCAGATGGCGAGCGGTTTGCTTACCTAGAGAGAGACGTGGTGGATCCCAGGAGCTACAGTTAGTTGGTTTGCACGCTGTTGTCACAGGAGGTGAGGAGACCCATGAGAACGCCAGAGAGACGGGTAAGCACTTTATTTATGAATGATCTAATAAACAAAGCAGTGGGTTCTCAACCTCTTCTGGATCAGGGCCCATTTGAAAATCATGAAAGCGTTCGCTGCCCACCTATCTGACCTCTTAACACGGCAGCCGAATGGCTGCCCGGCCATGTGCCCCAGGCAGCACGCAGGTTGGGAATCCCTGGTCTAAAAGCTGCGGGCAAGTGATTGTGAATTTATGGTTTGAGTTAAAATAATAGCCCAGTCAAACAGACCGTGATTCTGAACTCTTCATGGTTAAGGCTGTGTCACTGTCTTTTTATTTTATTTATTATGAGCATTCCAATGTGATTATACCAAATATTGTATAATGAAATTAGCGTAAAACACAAATGATGCGCCCTATTAATGGCATAGTGGGTATAATCTGCCTCTGAAACCCCATGTACCCCTGCTGGCCTACTGTACTGGTCCCCACCAGAACCACTTGTACTGCACATAATCTGAGTGAACTACACAGTGGTCTGTCTGCTTTAAAAACGAAAGCACCAGAAAAATATAGGTCTCTTACTGCAGCATATCGTCTCTGTCGGGCAGAAATCGCAATTTTTCAAATATATTGAACCTATGAAAAGTATTAAAAAGCACTTCTGACTAAACCTCCTAACTCCTTTGGATCCTCAAACTGACGTTCTGTCTGACTTCCTCATTCTAAGCAATGATGCAAAACATGGGCAAAACAACTCCACGTTAATAATAGTCAAAAACCTCCTAACTCCACTTGAAATGGATTTGGGTAAAGTGATGATAATATAAGGACATATTCAAGTATCTGACAATGTACCATACCAACTTTGATGAGGCAGTATTGTTCAATCTTTTCTAATTTCCTGAAAAGTTAATATTTTGGACATAGTTGGTTTCTGCCCGACAGCAGAGATATACTGTATACCTGAATGTGACACGTTGCGTTGCGGCTTTTATTTTGCACAACTTGCTGAACTTAATGCTCCTCTTCTAGACCGAGGTTGTGACAGAACCCGCGTGGGACAAGGTGTGGTCATGTCGATGAGAATGGCCGTGCTGCTGCTGCTGCTGCTGCTGTGTGCAGGGTCCCTGCATGCCTCTGCCCTGCCAGCGGTCTCCTCCTACGAGTTCACTGCCTACAGGATGCAGCACTATGACCTGGGGCTGCAAAAACATGGTAGGCTCACTGTGAGGAATACACATGACGTTTAACTCAATGTGGATAGGAATGGTTCTCAAATTGGGGTCCGGGGACCCCCAAAAAGTGGTCCAAGTACATAGCCAACTCAGGTCCAATTTGTGACAAGTGTGTTAACCCTGTCTGAGGGTAGTGTCTACTGAGGTCCCTCCCCTGAGCGTCTGTTGAAGCCATTCAACAGACGCCATTTGTTTATTTTATTACATTTTATATATTTTTTTGCAGAATCCACACAAAGGACAATAACACTCTTTCCCCTCCATCGATTACCACCCCTCCTCTCAACAAAACCTTAACATACTTTACTGGGCCGTCAATGTGTGTACTACAGTACTGTATTTTGAATGATTTTACAGTAACTTCTGATAGTTCTTGTAAAAAAAGGTAATGCGGATGGTGCTACTTACTTTCCAAATATGGACATGCTCCACTGCCATGCCCAAATACGGATATCTACTGTAAGTATAATTTACAGCAACATCACCACATCATTGTATAAAAGAAACCGGACAATTAGCTGAACAGACTTCCCACCAACTAATCTTCTGAGGATTACGCTTTCAGGATACCACTTCATTGACATTCACAGGCACAATAACAACAGTCTAATCTGGATCCGTTTCTGCATTCTTTTGCTGCTCAAACTCACCCAAGCTTTGATCTTGGGTGTGTCCACAGTCCACACCTGTTGACGCGTTTATCTTACGTTATCTGTTGCACAGATAGAACCTTTCCATTCATTCTGAGGAAGAAACTGACCCGGTGCAAGAAGTAGCATAGGATCTTTTATTGAATTGGCGAGCATAATAATCTGAAACAGAAACCATGTCCAAAGCAGTGACATCGTTGATTTCTCGCGTCTCAGAGGAATACGCCGCCACCACGCCTCAGAAGCTGAAGGTATTGGACGCGTACCTGCTGTACATCCTGTTGACCGGAGCGCTGCAGTTCCTGTACTGTCTGCTCGTTGGAACCTTCCCCTTCAACAGCTTCCTGTCTGGCTTCATCTCCTGTGTGGGATGCTTCATTCTCGCCGTGTGTCTTCGTATTCAAATCAATCCACAGAACAAAACAGAGTTCCGGTCCATCTCCCCACAAAGAGCTTTTGCCGACTTCCTGGTCGCTCACACGGTCCTCCATCTTGCTGTGATGAACTTCATTGGTTGAAGCGTTGCAACCCCACCTATGAAATTAACCCATCGAGCGGCCACTTGGGTAAACGGAAGATTCCCGGGTCGATCCCCAGCTCCCCCTGACATGCTGTAGTGTCGAAGTGTTGGAACCGGATGTGGCCAGCCTTGTTACATGATGTTGGTCATCTCCATATATGGGCATGGTCTTTGACGTATGATGCTATAAATGCTCATGGTTTTGGCCCAATCCGAGTCCCATTGACTTCCATTATGACATTTTTCAAGTTTTCCAAAATAGGAAGCGCTTGAGAAAGAATGTGGGAGTCATTCTTTGGCCTACTGCCGGTGTGCAGTGCTGTGCACAAGAAATTTGCAACATTAGTTCCAGACAAACACACAGACCAGACAAGACCCGGCATGCCCCCTCACCTCCTGTGAGTGAGTGAGTGAGTGATTGGACAGACAGACGGACGGACGGACGGACGGACGGACGGACGGACTGACAGGCAGACAGGCAGGCAGAGAGACAGGCAGGCAGGCAGAGACAGAGTCATGGCATGGCATCACATCTGCACAAAGCTGTGCCTACCTAGCGTTTGAACATAATATGAAATAAATAATAAATAGAAAGGATTTGGAAAACATTTAAACAAATAGAGACAACTGGGCAAAGCCCCAAGAGCGGAGCGCCGTCAAATGCAGCAACAGATTATTTGTATTTTATTTTTAGTGTTTTTTTCATTACAAAAATCATTATTTAAAACACAAACATGAAAAAGGGAATTGAAAAAAACATATATCCCCTCACGCTTTACAAGGACAATATCAGTGACCAGAACCAGGGACTTGTGTTTTCTACCGTTACATATAGACGGAAGGGTTTTTTTCTGATCAAATGAATATCAAATATCTAAATATTGAATCAAGCAACTTAAAAACCGTCTGGGGTGCTCACAAAAGACAGAGTAGACGTTTAAATACCACTTTAAATAATAGAAGAACATTTTTAATATTTAAAAGCTGATGATTTGGGCCATTTATGCTCAAACAATCACTTGAGTCATGGAGCTTTTTTTTTTTAAAACATTTTTATTATTCACCAATATTCAAAGATTCTATTTTGATTGATTGATTGTTTTATTGATTGATTGAATACTTTATTAGACAGAAATGCATTTTGAATGAATTAATTAATTAATTTTATTTGTATAGCGCCTTTCCAAACATAGTTACAAAGTTCTTTACAGACATGCTAAAAACAGCAAACATCAGCAAAAAAAGAAATAAAAATAAGAAACATTAAATGGAACTAGAAAAAGTGCTCCTCGGAGCACAACTCTCCGCTGTTGGGAATGTTGGGAATGTTCTATCTGTATAAGTTTCCTATCCGTCCTGACTGTATAAGTGTCCTATCCGTCCTGTCTGTGTAAGTGTCCTATCCGTCCTGTCTGTGTAAGTGTCCTATCCAATTGTTACAGTATCCGCCATTTCTCAACCATTTCGTGATTGTTCCTGTCTTACCTCACTCTTACCAGACTTGTGTTGGGAATGTTGGGAATGTTCTAATTCTTATGTTCTAACTGTCCTATCCATCCTGTCTGTATAAGTGTCCGATCCGTCCTGTCTGTATAAGTGTCCTATCCGTCTGTATAAGTGTCCTATCCGTCCTGTCTATGTAAGTGTCCTATCCCTCCTGTCTGTGTAAGTGTCCTATCCCTCCTGTCTGTATAAGTGTCCTATCCGTCCTGTCTGTATACTGTAAGTGTCCTATCCGTCCTGTCTGTATACTGTAAGTGTCCTATCCGTCCTGTCTGTATACTGTAAGTGTCCTATCCGTCCTGTCTGTGTAAGTGTCATATCCCTCCTGTCTATGTAAGTGTCCTATCCGTCCTGTCTGTGTAAGTGTCCTATCCGTCCTGTCTGTATAAGTGTCCTATCCGTCCTGTCTGTGTACTGTAAGTGTCCTATCCGTCTGTGTAAGTGTCATATCCCTCCTGTCTATATAAGTGTCCTATCTGTCCTATCTGCCAATTATGTATCAGCCATGCAGCCATTTCGTGATGGTTCCTGTCTTACCTCACTTTGACAGTGGCAAGACACTGTCAAAGTGATGCCATGTATTTATACAGTATTTCACCGTATTGTCACGTGTCACGTGAGGCTTGACCAATCGGTGTGTCATATTTAGAAAGTGAAAACAAAACTCTCCTGCGGAGAGTAATAAAAACATCAAAACAGCATTTGTAGTCAGCCGATAAAACAAGTTAAGCAATCAGAGCTGACCAAGCACATATCCTTAGGAAAAACACTTAACATACAATGTGTTTTCAGAATCGATTTAAAAGAGGACACTGACTCTGTTAGCCTAAGATCCACGGGCAGGGCGTTCCAGAGCTTAGGTGCCCGGGCCGCAAAAGCCTGGTCCCTCCGGGTGACAAGGCGAGTCTTGGGAGGATCCATGAGGGCCTTATCCGATGATCTGAGGCCGCGCACTGGCTTATGGGGTTCCAGCAAGTCCACAATGTAAATGGGAGCCAGTCCATGCAGGGCTTTAAATGTAGGGCTTTAAAAGTGATAAAACAAATCTTAAAATCAATTCTGTAGCTCACAGGCAGCCAGGATGGGTGTAATATTGTCACGTTTCTGGATTTTCAGGGTGGGATACCAATTTTATCCAATCAGGAGAGAGAACTCACTCAGGACACAGGATAAACAAGTGAATTTGGAAGTGATGACGCAAAGAAATGAGCAGACACAATTGGACCTGGAACACTATACAAATTTAAGCTGATAAAAGGGTGCTTTCGCCTGATTGGCTGAAGTTTGGCCACCCACCTGAAAATGTATTTTCTGTGTATTAACGAGCTGGAGGGATGTAGAGACCCATGTTACTGAATAAACACTTTATATAATGATTACTACTATCACAATATAGAGCTTTAAACCTTTTAACATTTTGTTTTTGTTTTAACCAAAAAATATCACTTACCTACCTTCAAGTACTTATACAGTACTTAAAGTACGTAGTTACTTACCTCATTCTTTAAAATATATATATTTTTATACGACACATATAATTTGTGTGAATTAGTAATCACAGAGCAATCGTCAGGGATACGGTGAGGCTATGGACCGGAACTAGGTAATTGGCTGTCTTTCCAGCTTATGAGATCTATACTAGCCAATCGCAATGCTCCTGTCCCTCCGGCTGATGTGATCAACTGGTACTAGGGCATAAAGTTTACAAAAACATGTACTGCACATCCAAATGATAAAATACCTGGACAGAAGAACAAGTGAAATACAGAAAAATAGAGTCTGCACACTGACAAATGTTTCCATTAACATTTACGTTAATACCACCAAATAATGAAATATTTTCAAGCATCAAGCTTTTCCTCACAAGGAAATCACATACATGACATAGACACAGACACAAAAAAAATGATTCCTGATGACCTTGCACATTAATGAACAAAAATGTTGAGTTTAACTTCAACCTGAATTCCATGAAATAAAATATATTATCAAGTAAATATAGATGTCTCACAGACATGGGAATCCATTTTAATCTAAATACAAAAATGTAGTATTTAGCTTAAAATAGATTTCCATGTCTCAATTCCCAGTATTACTCAAATGGAAAACTGAAATATATTAGTCTTTTGTACAGACACATTCATTTATTGTGTTTAATCTGTGTTGGACATAATCTGTTAGGTCCAACACAAATTCAATTGGATTTGAAAATTACAGATGATGACAGATAAAAAACCTGTAAATGAACCGTTCCATATACACACATTTGTTTTTTTTAAATGAAAAATAATTAAGAATGAAAACCTTTTTATTTCCAGCCAAGGAGCAGAATTTTTAAGTATGGATAGAGTGTCTGAATGAAGGTGCAGCCAGTGAAAGAGTAGAGATGAGCTCTGGCCTCCACATCATAAAAGGAGACCAGCCCCTCCTCATAATCCACAAACACTCCCACCGTCTGGATCCCCTCTCTTACAGGGAGGAGGACAGAAGGGCCGGCACGAGCCTTGAAAATCTTTCCCCACCTCAACGCTATGGTCCAGTGACCGTTGTTGGGGTTCCGTTTAATGTGTGTGGCCCACTGGTCAACAGACTCTCTGGCCACTCCTAAATACCAGTCAGTATACCCTTTAACTTGAACCTCATAGTAAAACCTTCCAGAGGAGAAGCTTTTATTTCCAAAGACGGAATTATTCACAAAGACAGAATGAGTTGCATCCATTGCATATTGCCGGATGCTCCTCAGCTCAGCATCATACAGCTTCTCCATCTCTTGACTGAGTGTCTTCTCCAGCTGAGCCACAGCTGTCCTCACAGTCCCCACATACGAAGACTGACGGACATTGACCTTTGTCCAGTCCTTGGTGGGTAGAGGGGTGTTGATGGATGTGAAGTTCTGGAGGAGGTGGAGGTGGTCTTCAGTGTGTGAGAGCTGCTTCAGCTCAGAGCTTCTCTTCTTTAACTCTGTGATTTCCCTTTCCAGCTCTTTAATAAAGCCTTCAGCCTGTTTCTGTGTTGTTTTCTTATTTTCTTCAATCACATCAACGAGCTCAGCCTGGCTTCTCTCAGTACAGCTCATCAGAGCAGTGAAGACCTGCACACCGTCTGCTATCTCTCTATCGGCATCTTTCTTGCTGAGCTCTGCAGACTGTTTGACCTCCTCAATCTTCTCTTGTCTCTGCTGGATCATCTGCTGAACTTCAGCCTTCTGTCCTTCACATTCTTCTTCCAGAGACACAATTTGGTGTGACTTGTGGTCTAGCTCAGTGCAGAGCTTACAAACACACACATGGTCAGTCTTACAGAACAGCTCCAGAGGCCTGTCATGTTTCTTACACATACAGTCTTCCAGGTTCTTTACAGGGTCGATTAGTTTGTGTCGTTTTAATTGTGCAAGTCTCTGGTGAGGCTCCAGGTGAGTCTCACAGTAGGAGATCAGACACACCAGGCAGGACTTCAGGGCTTTGAGTTTGGTCTCAGTACAGATGTCACAGGAGACTTCACCTGGTTTAGCAGGTTCTTGGTTTGCGTTGGATGTTTTTGTTAACTGTTTTGACTTCCTGAAATGATCAGCCATCTCAGAGAGGACTTTATTAACAGAGAACTTTGGTCTCTGGTAGAAGGTTTCATCACATAGCGGACATTGACACACTTCGCTAGTGTCCCAATAATGTGTGATACAGGTTTTGCAGTAGTTGTGTCCACATGCAGTGGTGATTGGATCAGTGAACACACCCAGACAGATAGAACACAGGAACTGGTCTTCAGACAGGAGACTGCCAGCAGATGCCATTTCCACACACTGAGAATAAAAGTGAAAAGATACAAATAAAAATGTAGTTCTTGAATGATACTTTTCACAGCTTATTATGAATCTGGCCATAAATCCTTGAAGACAATTACAGGCAAACCCTGTTTGATGGTGATTGTCACACGACTCACAAGACCACTTTGTCCCTGACGGGTTGAAACCTCCTGTGTCCAAAACTGTCACTTTTCAGGATTCAAATTCAAAAGTAGCAAAAGTATAGCATATTGTGGATCTGCTACTTTTGATACTTTTGTGTGACGCTGTAAAGTAGGGTATTAATTTACAAAAAAACACGGTGTTCGAGATTAGCTGCACAGACACACGGACAGGGGTGAAAACATACAGTAGTTTTCACCTCCCGGCCGTTCCATCCTGGCAAAGACAATCATTATCTATCTATATCAGTACTCACCTGTGTTTAAGATCTCAGTATTTGTGCAGGCGGCGTGTTGAAAGGAGGTTTTGTAGAGAGTACGTACGCTGCCACCAAACTACTTCCACTGTTAAACTTTCATTTCACTAGATTTGTGTCACGGAGAAACTCCTCCTTGTACTGTAGCTGTTAACCCTTGACTCCCTCCTCCACTCTTCTCTGTCCCTCATTCACATTCACCCACTTCTCGCTTCTCCAGTCATCCTCCTGATCTACACCACTTACACCATTCATGAGAGAGGAAGAAAAGAATACCTTTTCATTATCTCTGCCATGCCAGACAGCTGAAGATCGCAGATTATATTTCGCCCTGGTCCGTCCGTCTGTGAACAGCTAACATCCACACATACACCTCATTTGCATAATCTTCCAAAGATGGCTGCCTGGGTGATTTGAGTTATACACTTCAAATGTGCCTATGTCTTTTCATCAAAAATACATTGTGATATACAGTATTTAGGGAGTATTTGTGACATATAATGTATCATCACCTTTGCAAGATAAATGTGCTGGTGCTCATACTTTAATTCTGGACACCTTTCTGTGCAAAGACATGCATTAGTATACTTCTTGAAGGCCTGTACAAATGTTGAACTTCACCGTCTGTGTGTTTTTGTCCTTGGAGGCTGTCGGGGAGCCATCGTGGTGGCGGAGGCGCGCTCGTCAGATGAGCCGGTCCTGACGCGACGCTGTGTCATCATGAAGGTGGCAGATTTCACCACAGAGAAATTCCTGGAGTCACAGAGACAGAACGCCGCCGCCATACTGCTCCTGATGCCACGAAACACCTCCTCTGTTCCTCAGGACATAGTACAGGTAACAAGTACAACTGTACATCTTAGGGCTGGGTGATGTGACTTCAAATCGAATCAAACATCAAAAATCAAACATTTGCCTTGATTAAACGATTATTTAAAAAAGGAAAACAAATAGTGAAAATAGCCCGTCTACAAGGTCTACAGATCTACAGATCTGCTACTTTTGATGCTTTGGTGTGACGTTGTAGCATGATCAAGTAGGCGAGGTTTCTGCCCGACGATATATCTTTTGATTTCACTTTCGACCGGTTTCTATCCTGTTCTCTTTTCTCTCCTGCTCTTACTCTATCTTTATCCTCTCTCCTCCTCTCACAAAAAACTACAAATGGTGGAGCACTCATGCAAATATATATTTTTTCCCCCACTCAATTCTTTACAGCTGTAAATCTGTGATGTGACGATAACGTTGACTCTGCTTCTTCCCCCATGCAGTCCTTCATGGAGAGTGAGAGCGAGGCCTTGCTGGAGGAGACCCGGATGCCTGTCTACGTGGCTCCAGAGGATGAGCAGCTGCTCTGCATGTACGAGGAGGTCAAACAGGCTGCAGCCGCACGCACCTCCTCCATACTGGTCAGAGGTGAGAGGACAACCCCATGGAGGGAGGGAGGGAGGGATGAATGGATGGATGGATTAAAGTGGTCAGTCGCCACGACTTATTTGAGTGTTTTTTACTAGATTAAAGACTATTAGAATCTAATAAAGCCCGACAAATATGTGACCAATTGGACCCGGCCCAGCCCGTGCCGACGGGCCGGGTCCAATTGGTCACGTATTTGTCGGGCTTTGGGTCGGGCTGGTCTAGGCAACAAAATGCATTTTTTTTAAATGGAAAAGGGTGAGAGAGATGGAAAAGGGTGAATGACTCCTGTTCTTAACGAATTACCAAGATTTTTTGAGAAAAAAGGCATAATTGCATGCACCAATTAAGCTTGTTTAGAAAAATGACGGACTACGGGCTGGGCTGGGCCTAATGTGTCAATTATCTATCGGGCTTTGGGTCGGGCTGGGCTTGAAGTTCTGTCGGGCTGGGTCGAGCCGGGCTCAAATATTTAGGCCCGATTAAAGCTCTATATTAGATCAAACTAGCAATAAAAGAAATCGTTGCTGTCAGGCACTTTTTGTGTTTTTTTGTAAACTGATGCCTGACTTGATCACACTACAGTGTCACTCAAAAGTAACAGATCTGCAATTGATCTTGATCTTGTAGATCTGTAATTTGAATCCTGAAAAGTAACAATTTTGGGACGAAATACAGTTCTATTGCTTATCGTGTAAATTGATGTTCAGAAGCATCGCAAACACTTTGAACGTTTGGAGATTTTCAAGTGAGCCATGACCCAGGTTGGGAACCTCTGGTGCAGAAGATACAGCACTATGATGATAGCATGAATTGAACTGGCAGAAGAATGCATCTAAAGAGTATTCTTGTACTGTATGTTCTCTTTTCTCTCTTCTTGGCGGTTTCTTGCTGTGTTCCTGTGTGTGTGTGTGTTGGCAGTTCTTCGCAGTATGGTCACATCGACGTCCTTCCAGATCTTAGTGAACAACAACAGTCCTATTAAAGCCATCACAGACAACACACTGGTCACTCTGGAGGTGAGTGTGGAACCCTTAACCGTGAATGTTTCATTCAGTTATGCTTTAGTCCAGTGGTTCTCGAAGTGGGAAGTATACATTAGGCTTTTTGTTAGATAAATGAAAATGGTGAAGGTGAACAGGGTTTGAATTGAGTTTATTGAGGTTTAAGATTATGTTGAGGTCAGCTTAAACTTGATTATCCCAAATAAAGAAATGCAATGGAGAGAGTAAACAAAGTAATAAAAATAAGTAGGCTACAGTACATAAAGGTAAAATAGCCCCCCCCACGCATGCACGCACACGCACACGCGCGCACACACACACACACACACACACACACACACACACACACACACACACACACACACACACACACACACACACACACACACACACACACACACACACACACACACACACACACACACACACACACACACACAGAACCAAATTCAAACAGCTAATATAAAGGCTAATACACCGCATTATACCAGATGGAAGTGTATTGCACATGACCCATAAGCGGTTGTTTTCTTCATTGTTCAAGTACTATAAGCTTGTTAATTTAATAACCTAGCTGTAGCTACAAAAGACTTGTTCATCTCTGTCAGACTACACTGTAGTTGTTGCAGAGCAACAACTACAGTGGGAGCAGTCGTGAAAGTGGAAGCAGTCGTGAAAAGGAGTCACTGAGGATTCACTTACTGCCCTTTTCTGAACGAGGTCTTTACTCAGAGGTTTAAACAGCAGACTAAGTTTTCTTATTAAACAGGGAGCACCCAGCAAACACTCCAATTAATTAAATTCGGTAAGGAACATGAGCCTCGCTTCATATCTACGGTGGAGAGGAATGAGGAAATGTAATATTTGTCCACAAGATAGGTCAAGGACAAGGTCTCACACACAAGAGATTGAAAGAGTGCAAGAGGAAATGAAGGCTTTGTCGCAAGACAGGTCAAGTTTGCTCACGAGATGGATTGAAACAGTGAGGTATGAGTCACTTGTGGTCTAGCATTCAGACTATAGACACAATAAGAATTATCGCTTTAAATAATTGTTTAATTCATCACTTTAAATAATCGCTTTTGCCAGATTTTGGTAGAGAAATAAGCAATATGGTTAATGAAAACAAGCCCAAAAGAAGCGACCTAGGCCAAGAGCACTTTAAACCTATATACAGTACATCGGCTATTTGAAAATAGTTGATCTACAAGCTCACAACGTGTGACGAAGCGACATGTTGTGAGCTTGTAGATATGCTATTTTCTAAAAAATCTTGGGAAAAATATGTGGAATATTTTAGAACATTTTGCACAAATCTTATATGGGGTCTCTGGAACAAAACATTTTCAGATAAGGGGCCGCAAAAAAATACATATTAATTTGGAGGTCCTTGACATTAAAATGTTTGAGAGCCACCCAAATTAGCAACTACACTTTAGAAAGAAGCCCAAAAAAACGTAACCCGCTACTACCGATATTTACACAACCAAACTTTACAGAAAAACAAGCCCAAAGTCGCTTATAATAAGCGGACATGGCAACACTGTATATGACTAGTGTGTTTTGCTAAAGCTACAATCTCAGATTCATCGTAACTTGATTGGCGGGTGTTGCAGGGAGTTCTGATTGGAGCAGGGGAGGACCCGCCTACCATCGTCATCACTGCCCACTATGACACCTATGGACTGACCCCGGTGAGTTATATACATCATGTAGCAGCCACTAGTTTTTGTAGTGGATCTGACCACATTGCCTTATTGGAGTACCAATAAGGCAATGTCACCCATCTTCAACCTAACTTCATATAATTGGTCACTAATGCTCATTATGGTTCACAGTGGTTGTCCCATGGAGCAGACTCTAATGGCAGCGGGGTCACCATCCTGCTAGAGCTGGCGCGTCTCTTCCAGAAACTCTACAGCAGCTCCAGCACCAGACCACCGTGAGTTAACATGAACCTTTTGACATTATTTGCTTGATGGTTTCTAATCGGTAGCACAGCTTCTTTGGCATGTAAATGGTAAATGTTGCATTTATATATAGGGCCTTTCTCCAAAGTACTTTACAATGTGCATCACATTCACCTATTCACACACACCGATGGCCTAGGAAACCATCCAAGGCCCCTACCAGCTCAACAGGAGCAGTTAGGGGTTCAGTGTGGGCGGGGGGACGGGGATCGAACCGGGAACCTTCCGATACCTCCACTGCCGTCCTCTGCATGTGTGGTGCCAGTGTGGTGCCAGTGTAATTTGAGTCACCAAACCTGGCAAGGGTTTCAGGTGGAAACATACAGAAATGTAATGTATGCAAGCTTTATGTGCATGAAGTGAAGCGGTGAATCATTATTTGAGCGTTCCGTCATACAGATGTGTTATTTATGTTTTAGTTATCACCTGATGTTCTCCCTCACTGGAGGAGGCAAGTACAACTTCCTGGGGACCAAGAGATGGATCGAAGAGAATCTGGATCATGCAGGTGAATCTGCACAAACTTAAGAAAAGACACTACAAAATGTCCTTAGTTTTCCACTAAATAACTACGGCTTTGGTGTTGTTGTGAGAGTATAGCTGGAATGTCTATACTGTGTTTAGTGTATACAAATGCAGATTTGTTGCATTTTAACCGTTGCATTGTTGCCGTCCTTTTTTGCCATCCAATCAGAGTCCAGTCTGCTTCATGACAACGTGGCATTGGTTTTGTGTTTGGACACTCTGGCCAATGGGGATGGGCTTTACATGCATGTGTCCCGCCCACCTAGACCCGAGACCCCCATGCACGCCTTCATTCAACAGCTGGAAGAGGTAAACGTTTCAGTTCACAGAGTTAAAGGGTAAGACCACTTTGGTAGAGGTTTTGGTTGTGTAGTTACCTTGCCATGATGTAACTTCAAAGGTGGGCAAGAAATCAAAAATAATTGCTCCATTGATTAGAAATTGATAATTCAAAATATGCTCCTCATTGACTTACATTGTACGGTAAAACAGCTCTCAAAGTCACTCTTTTAGCACGTAAATGAACCCAAACAAAGTTGATTCAGACAATATAGAACATCACCAAACCCAGTACTGTTTGTTTTTTTAATAAAAATGTCAACTTCCTGTTGATTTTACTATTTGAAGATCCGGATCCGGATCCGCGGACCCAGTCCGGGTTTTCTACTTATTAAAAATGGCAAAATCAACAGGAAGTTGACATTTTTATTTAAAAAAAAAACAGTACTGGGTTTGGTGATGTTCTATATTGTCTGAATCAACTTCAAGCGTTCGTTTTTGTGCTAAAAGAGTGACTTTGAGAGCTGTTTTACCGTACAATGTAAGTCAATGAGGAGCATATTTTGAATTATCAATTTCTAATCAATGGAGCAATTATTTTTTATTTCTTGCCCATCTTTGGAGTAACATCATGGCAAGGTAACTACACAACCCAAACCTCTACCAAAGTGGTCTTGCCCTTTAAATGACCATACTGCTGGTCTGGCATGGTTGGCCCCTTGACTACAGTATACTTGACATTTCTGCAGAGAATATTCCAAAGCATAGTTTGTTGGATTTTTGAGGAACGTAGAAGTCATTGGATCCCATTAATTTCAGTCTAAAAAACAACTTTCTGGGACTTGAAGATACGTAGGTACAGTAGGAATCAGTTAAGTTAATCACACCTTCACGTTTTTGTCAAAGCTGTTATCCGTTTTAGTAAGTAAGTTTAGTTTAGTTTAGTGAATTACTCACCCCATGAAGCCTTGAATTCATTCAGATGTTTTTAGTTTTTGTCACATTACATGCCAAATACATATTCATTTGGGGGGGGGGGGTCCTTGACCTGAAAAGGTTTGAGAACCAGCGCTTTAAGCTCATGCTGAGGATGGTGTGTTGCAGGTGGTTTTGTCCAGATTTCCGTGGGTGAGGCTGGGAATGGTCCACAAGAAGATCAACCTGGTGGAGTCCACAGTGGCGTGGGAGCACGAGCGCTACGGCCTGCGCAGGATCCCAGCGTTCACTCTGTCCCACCTGGCAGACCCCAACGCCGAGCAGAGAGGGTCCATACTAGACACCATGTGGGTTCACTGTGTTTATTCACAGGCCTGGCACCGTTATTACATAATCGCCTGATCACAATTCTTTGAGATGATTGCACTTTTGTTTTTGCATAATCATCAGAATTATTTTCATTCATCTGTATAAATTAATCTGTTGAAAAATGTCATACTGTACAGTGTACAGTGTCCATTTTTTAAAAAAATGTGGAAATAGCAGATCTACAAGCTCACAACACATTGTGATGTGGCGTGTTGTGAGCTTGTAGAGCAGCTATTTCCACTATTTTATCTTTTTTTTTGATAAAATGATTAAATATGGCCTATTTTGGCCATAGTAGGCTACATTATTTGTTTTGATTGTTGATATCGGTCATTGTCAGTCATTTCTTATATAACTTAAAGTATATTTAAGTTATTTGTCATTATCTGCCTTGTGCAATTTAAAAAAAAACATAATTCAATCGTTAATTGCAATGATCATGATCATGATCATCATGACAGCCCTACATATTTCATCCACACTACAATATGAGAGCAACTGCCTCTTGAGTGTTAACATGTGGATCATCCTCTCACACAGGTCTCAAGTGGACTTCAGGAAACTCAAGCGTAATGGCATTATTATAGCAGAATCCCTGGCCCGCTTTATGTACAACCTCTCTGACAAGGTATTTATATATACAGAAAAAAAAAACACATAATCACTTAATGTAAAAGCTAGGTCCTACAGTATCAATAGAACACTGACTAATGCCTGCTGTTTTTTCCATGACAGGGTTCACCCAAAGACCTTCAGGTTTTCAAAGGCCATATGGTAAGATTCTCAGTTGTCTGTATGAGAGGGGGTGTGCTGACCTCTGGTGTTACTTTGATGGCATTGCAGTTCATATCTGTTCCTTAACCACTTCAACTCTAAAACATCCCCATTCTGGGGGCGATAGGGATTGCGATGTGATGCATTGTGAGCTTGTAGATCGGCTAAAGACATTTAAGTGTACTCAACCAAGTAAAGGGTTTAGGTGTTATTGTCCGGCCTCATCAATGCTTTGTTTCACTAGCAAAATGTTCAAGGATAGCATAAGTGCCAACTCATATTGGTGCTTAAATACATACAATATTTAATATTTAATAAAATAAATGTAGAAGAGGTAGGGAAGTTTGCGCTCTAAATTCAAGGATGAAACCACCAAGAGGCCACCATGAACAAAAAGAAGGGTCTCACACACTGAAAGTTGAAAACTGAGGATCTTTAGTTTAAAACAAGTAGTACACTTGCACTTTTTGCACTTTTGTAAGTAAAGACTATTTTTTTTGCATCTAAAGAGCCTCAGTTTTCATGTGTGCGAGCCCCTTCTATTTGTTCAGGCCGGGGATCAAATGAATGTAGCACAGATAAATTAGCACAGATGAATAAACATAGCCCAGGTTTTCAAGAGCAGAGGTCGACCACTAGTATCCACATCTTTACGCTTTGTTTTATATGGATCTTATGATGCAGGACTTCCAGGACAGTCGTCTGTCCAGTCTGATGTCCTTCCTGACGTCGGTGCCCCGTGCGGCCCAGCTGCTGGACAAGGAGCCCAGGCAGGTGGTTCTGGTCAACTCACTGGAGCAGGAGTTCAGACGCTACCTGAGACAAGTCCACAGACACACCTTCAAACAGGACAAGAGGTACTAGGAATGGATGCAGTGGTGGAAAGTAACTAAGTACATGTACTCAAGTACTGTGCCTACAAGTACACATTGGAGGACTTTTTTAATACTGGAGTGTTTTACATTTTCAGTACTTTCACTTCTACTCCACTACATCTCATAGGGAAATATTGTACTTTTTACTCCACTACAATTATTTGTACTTTGTACTCTACTTTGAAGATTTTGATTATTATTACAAAACCACTTAAGACCTACAGTATATACTTTGGCAATTAGAAAATAGCTGATCTACAAGCTCACAACGCGTTGCAAAGTGACACGTTGTGAGCTTGTAGATCTGCTATTTTCGTAGGATTTTTATAATTGTATACATTTTAAAACTTGTGAAATAGGACCTTCTGCATAATGAGTACTTTTACTGTTGGTGCTTTAAGTAAATGTTCATGCCAATACTTTTGCACTTTTACTCAAGCACATTTTTAATACCGAACTTGTACTTGTAACAGACTATTTCTACAATAGGGTATTGATACTTTTACTTAAGTTAAACATGAGAGCACTTCTTCCATCACTGACTGTATGTACCTATGAACTGCATCATGTGCAAGATTATTTTCTGCCAATAACATTATTGTAAAATATATACTAGAATATATTGATTATTTCACCAGCTCAGTGGTCTTGTGTTTGGAGTGTCTGCCCTGACATTGTGAGGTCGAGGTTCAATTCCCGACCGATTCATACGGAAGATGATAAAAATGGTACCCAATGCCTCCCTGATTTGGATTTGATTTGACTTATTAATTTCTGGCAAGAAGGTATAAAGAAAAGGTAAAGAGAAAATGTAAAAAGTACAAAAGTACAACATTTTAAAGGCTATATTTTAGCCTTTTAAAATGTTGTACTTTTGTACTTTTTCAATTTTGCTGAGTGCAAAGCAGGTATGCAGGTACTGTAAGTAAATTGACTTACCTGCATCCCTGCTTTGCACTCAAGGATTGGATTGGGGAGTAAGTAGGTATACCTGTGACATACTAGCATCATAGGTGGTGTACCTGTGCATCGTGGCTGGAGGATGTACTCACGCCACAGAAACAGGAGATAGGTGGCTCGAGGCTACTAACTTACTTAAACTGATTATTTCCCTTGCAGGGATCCTGACATGACATTTTTTGATCAAATGAACCAGCCAGTGATGATGTATAGGTAAGGATGACTTTGAGCTTAAGTTCAGTAGTTTTTTTTTGCCATTTCAACAGACTTGACAAGAATGTGTCTTTGTTCACTTAGTTAACAACAACAAATAGTATACTACACTGTCATAAAACAACAAAATCAATACACAATAACATAATACAAATAATATAATATACAATAAAGTGTACTTGTTACATTATCACAGCATGCAAAAAGAGGCTGATTTTAGGTACCTAATGGCATGGAGGAAATTTGATACTTAGAGGCCTTTATGTAAATATGATTATTTGTTGAAAGTTGTATCTTTTTCTCATCAGAGTGAAGCCTGCAGCCTTTGATCTGTTCCTCGGTGGCTGTATTGCAGCGTACTTGGGCATTATTTATTATGCTATTCAGGTTGGTTTGCACACAATGCACTCAGTCTTATTGCCCAGAAGGATTCATTCACTTGTGTTCATATTAAAGCACAGATACCAAGGTTACACCAAAATGCATGAACCGGCTTGTTTTGCTCCAATTTTTCTTTTCTTTTCTTTCACAGAATTTTGGCTTTCTGTATACTAAACTCAAAGCAGCAGTGAAGGCCAAGCACCAGTGAATGGACGTGACTTTGGATTACACATGGATAAATGAACACCAGTGGTGTAAAGTAACTAAAGTACATTTACTCAAGTACTGTACTTAAGTACACTTTTGAGATGTTTTTACTTTAGTGGAGCATTTCCAACTTTCAATTATTTTATTATCTCAGTGGCAAAATATTGTACTTTTACTCCACTACAATTATTTGAAAACTTTAGTTACTAGTTATTTGTAGATTTTGATTGTTATTACAAAACATACATTAACCACTTCAGCCCTATACACATTTCGGCCATTTGAAAATAGTCGATCTACAAGCTCACAATGCGTCACGATGTGACTCATTGTGAGCTTGTAGATCGGCTATTTTGAAAAGAGTTTCATACACTTTTTACATTTGAAAACATGTGAAATGGGACATTCTGCATAATGAGTAGGATACTTTTGGTACTTTAAGTACATTTTGATAACAAAACTTTTCTATTTCTACATTGCAGTATTGATACTTTTACTTAAGTAAAAAGTGTGAGTACTTTTCCCACCACTGACGAACACTGAGGATTTGACTGTAGCTCTGACATGAGATGCCCAGAAATATTCCACTGCTCCATATGTTGAGCCGGATACAGGAAGAGTGGGCACCTGAGATGTCTGGGCACCTCAATGTGAAATTTCTTTTTTTTTCAAATGTGAAAAAGTAAGTATGCTTTGGAGAATGGTTTGTAATAATGTATAATAACGTATACATGATTTGAACATGCACAGCACATCATTATCAGACCTAAATTTACCCATCAACTTCTTGTTTATGCCCATATCCACGTTTTGTAGCAACTTGTATCAATTGTTGAAATATTTGGCCTTAAATGTCAAATGTTCAAGCATGTTCAAATCATGTACACTTTGGCTTATTTCAGACCATTTCTCAAAGCATACATTTATTCTTTATTTCTTTTCTTTACCGTTGAGCCAACCTTGAAACCAATACAATCTATGAATCTGAACGCTCAATACATTGTGGAGCAAAGACAACATGTCCCTTTTGTACATCTGCAATGAAATCTTGTTTTTTAAGTAGTCTGTGTTGCATCATTTGAATTTCCTTCCTTCTTTTCATTAAACAGAAAACCAATGAATTGCAGATTGCTTCCGCACACCCAAAAAAAACAACAACCCCACAGACTTTGTTGTAGCTCTGTCTCATCAGGGGGTGAAATGAAGAGTAAACAAACTAAATAAGGGAATAGGAAACGGGATACGCCTTGCAATCAATCTGGACGCATATCTCAGCGGGGGCCTGGGATTGGATTCTGATCAGAACATCTGTGTGCAGGGCATTCCTGCCATATCCTCAGCACTATATCGTCAGAAACCTTGTATGTCCAAAACTGTTACTTTTCAGGAAAAAGAAGAAAAGAAAAGAAGCACGCATTCCAATGGTTCCAATTATTTAGTCACAGGCTCTTGTTAAAGGGGTAGTTCACCCAAAAAATGACTTATTTTCTATCAATTGCACACCCCATGACCCCTTGAATTCATGGACTTCTTTTACTTTTTGTCGCATTCCTAAGCCAATAATTTGATGACCGGGTGTATTTCCGGTAGGAGACACAAAGAGTCTACTTTGTGTCTCCTACCGGATACATTAGCATCTTTCTGCCGGTAATCAAATTATTGGCTTAGGAAAACATGAATCCAAGGCTTCATGGGGTGTGCAATTCATAGAAAATAAGTAATTTTTTGGGTGAACTACTTTAAACTTTTCATTGGTTAAATATTATATAAAACCCAAACAAAGACACACTTATAACCTCTTGAACCACAGCATCCATATTCCGGGCGGGGGGGGGGATCTACAAGCTCAGTCGGCAGAGAGATTTGGTGTGAGATGGACAAAAGCGGTCCAAGTACAGAGACAACCCACGTCCAGTTTAGTCTAGAGGGTTTAAGACAAAAAAAGTGGTACACCACTTTCACTTTTTTTTCAAAAATAACAGATCTACAAGCTCACAACATGACGCGTTGTGAGCTTGTAGATCGACAAATGTATTTCTGCTCCTGCTCTGACATTGTAGTATGACAAAGTAGGGCATCTGTGTAACCACTTAAACCATTATGTTATACTTTGGCTATTCAAAAATAGCAGATATACAAGCTCATAGCGCGGCACCTAGTGCCGCACTATGAGCTTGTACTTTTGTGCAAATCTTTAATATACATATTTTCAAAGCAAACATTTGTAACTCAAATCTTTGCCTCTGGGGGGTCCCTGGAACAAAATACTTTCTATGAAAAACATTGAAAGTTGAAAAGACGGAGACACAAGGTTTTCCTGCCCGACGACAGTCGACAGCGACAACATATGATTGTTCATGCGTGGCCCTCTCCTCGGTAGTGCGTCTGTCTGGACCCTGATTGGAGTTTTCTGGCTGTCAAGCTGTCTATAGCTGAGACAAACAGCCAGATCCTGTCACAGATAACACAGTCAGAACGGTGTGCCAAACAAAGGGAACCCTGCGGAGCCCGGTGAATTATTGATTGATGCTGAGCCCTAGTTGAATGTGAATAGAGGTGACCCAGCAGGGTGGAGGAAGCAGTCATCCGGTCCAGAGAGCCTTCTTCCTTCCCCTGTTCCCCCTGTTCCCTTCCCTGCCTGGCTGCCTGCGTTGTCTGTCCCCTTTGCTTGGATGTGTTCCATCACAGATCTGGCAACGTCGACCGCTGTCTCCATTACAGGAGAGCTAAAAACAGACCATAGTGTTTGGAGATCTGTGCTTGGGAAGATATTCAGGCCACACACACACATGGGCTGTGGTGAAAGTAACTAAGTACACTTACTTAAGTACTATACTTAAGTTAAATGTTGAGCTACATTTACTTTACTGGAGTCAAATATTGTACTTTTTACTCCACTACAATTATATTAAATCTTTAGTTACTGGTTACTTTGTTGATTTGCATTATTATTACAAAACATACATTAGCCACTTCAGCCCTATTTATACTTGTAGATCTGCTGTATTCAAAATATTTTAATACATTGTATACATATGATACCTTGTGAAACGGGACATTCTGCATAATGAGTTCTTTTACTTTTGGTACTTTAAGTATATTTTGATGTAGAATACTTTTGTGCTTTTACTCAAATAAATACATTTTGAATTCCGGACTCTTACTTGCAACAGAGTGTTTCTACATTGCAGTATTGATATTTTAACTTGAGTAAAGAAATGTAGTACTTTTTCCACCACACGCACACGGGAGGGAACTATGTAATGGATAGTGACCCCAGGTGTGTGTATCTCGGCAGGGGGCCTTGCAGGGGGGATTAGCAGCAGTGCTCAGGTGGCAGAGAGAGAGGTGTTCTGGTTCACTGAGGATCACTCTCATAAACCCACTTACAGCAACAGATTCATCACAGTTGATCCTATAGTTAACACAGGTCACTGTCCTGATTTTATTTAGTTTTCCCTTTGCTTTTTTAATTGTTTGCTACAGTATTGTTGTAGTATAGGTTTAATAGCTATCAGTTGAGTCTTTGGCTGGCTATGCAGAAGCAGAGTTCGTGGAATTGAGCCTAATATACTTTTTAATTTAAAGGATTCCAATAACTCTGAGAGTGCACGTATGAACCAACCATACACTCACAGAGTTGCACACCTGTAAGGGTCCATTTGGAAACCCCTCAAGGAACCCTGAGGGTCCCTGGACCCCACATTGAGAACCACTGATATATGCAAATAAGTGATATGCATCAGAGCACTACATGCCTGGTAAACCAGCAAGTCATGCAGAGACACAAAACCAAAATGTGAACATGGGCAAATCACTGATGCAAACACACATTTAGAGCAGAACACAGCAGGGTAGAATTCCACTCAATACGTCAAAAAGGGTCAGAAGTAGGCTAATGATACACAGCAACATCCAGTGGGTCGCTTTAACTCTGAAAGAGTTAACTTTCAGTGTTAAAGTAACACCAGGGAGGAGCTAGCAGGTGAGAGGGGGAGGAGAAGAGATTTGAATGGCTTTTTAGGTCTGACTGGGAGCCTGCAGGTCTACAGTACAGTATACAAACAGTGGTAAGTGGACTTGGAGCATTGTGTGGTGATGATGGCTCCCCAGATGCACCTCAGTACGTACTCGGAGCAGTTTGGCTCCGGCAGCAAAGGGAGACCAGCACAGCTTCGACCGACCTCGTCTCACCGCAGGAACAACCCCCACCCCCGACCGGTAAGAAACTACAGTACAGACCACTGCATCCAAAAAATGGAATTCATATAGAGGTGAA
Source organism: Gymnoscopelus microlampas (assembly GCF_963454915.1). Taxonomy (NCBI): domain Eukaryota; kingdom Metazoa; phylum Chordata; class Actinopteri; order Myctophiformes; family Myctophidae; genus Gymnoscopelus; species Gymnoscopelus microlampas. The sequence goes on along the minus strand of NC_139944.1, from coordinate 18,209,666 downwards.
TGACGAGTTAGTCATTTATGACTTTTGAAATACAATTGTCTTTGCAAAATGCATAATGCATGGCATAGCAGAGGTGAGCGTTTTTATGATCTACTGCCAGATCAGGACGGGCCTAGAAGTATAGATCAAGTAGACAATGTTTCTAACCCAGACAAAGCCAAGCCAGACAATACAAATGTTCTCCCCAGATATTCAGAATGTATTTTGACTTCATTATTAATATCAAGTGATTGACTGACCTTCAGCATATTTTCTGATTAGCAGCCTGTAGTGATGGATATGTTCAATGCCAGCTCGGCTGGCAATGGTACTGAGATCTCTCCAGCCTGGGAAAAGGCAAAGTAATACAGTATGCACCTTTGCACTGTACTTTATCCTGTGTTTATTTTAGTTTTAAATACAGGGAGCAGGTTTATGTCTGGGTTCATGAAAGGGCAGACAGTGGTCTATTGTAATTGCTGGGTCACTTGGCTGCGGTCTCTTCCGCTTTTTTTGTCATTAAACCACTTCTACTAATGAACTCCTGGCTGTTTACATCAACCTGTAGTGTACAGGGTGAAAGCTGTCCCATACATTATTCACTACTTCCACCATGTCCATCTATCTTTACAGTGATGGCGTCGTAGACTAGTGTTTGTTCCGCTGCAGAAACCAGACCAGTCCCACCCTGGACAAAAAACTCAATTCATAATTTATTGAATAGTATAAACATAATTAGTGTGTTTTTGTCTGCCCTGTAATCAGGGATGGAAAGACTAGATAGAATATCCTACTACTAAAGCAAAAGTAGGCTACTGTTACTGGACTAAATACAACTCAAGTAGAAGTAAGGCTACTTGTGTTAAGAGCTACTCAAGTATATTGGGAGACCAGTTATTTTACTGTCCATAGCAGTAATGCTCAGGTTACAATCCTGAGCATACACCAATCCCTCTAATTCACTGAGGAAGATGGTGACCCAATCTTTTCAGAATGTTTTCTCAAATGTTTTATGAGGGGAAAGAGGTCCAAAACAGGCCTATATGGAACATCCTCCTAATTGTGACAAAACATAACTGTAGTGTTATTATTATTACTGCTATATTAATATTATTATTATTATTATTATTATTAGTATTATTATTATTATTATTTTGTTATTATCATTATTATTAGTAGGCCTAGTAGTAGCAATTATATAAACTATAGGCTACTTTGTAATTATTTTATTTCTGAAGTAGTTGAGTACTAAGCTGCCCTCTTTAACTGTCCTGTTCTACCCCATATTTGAACACGGGTCTCTGTGCAAAATGCTGACATTTTTACCACTGAGCTAATAGAGCCTGCCTGCTTGCTCAGGGTAGAATTTGAACTGTGACCTTCAGGCAGTACCACTTATCAGCCAGGTGTGTCTAACCTATGGTAAATGGTAAATGGTGCATTTATATAGCGCTTTTATCCAAATCACTTTACAAAGATTGTGCATTACATTCACCCATTCACACACACACACACACACACACACCGATGGTGGAGGAAACCATGCAAGGCACCAACCTGCTCATCGGGAGCAATTAGGGGTTCAGCGTCTTGCTCAAGGACACTTCGACACTAACAAAAACTAAAACTAAAAACCTTAAGGCATAGCCTAGTAAAAAACAACAAAAACAACAAAAATGTAAAGCTGATAAGCCTATAACACTATCTCATATCAAAGTGAATTGTAGTGAAACTTCTTTCCTATTCTTCTTGTCCTCCATCTCTCCCTCCCTCTGAGGACTTCTTGTTACCCCGGAGGATTCAGTCCAGCTACAGAGCAACCCGCTCAGCGTTAGGGTCTTATGAGGAGGATGGTGGTCCACTGTTCCCTCCCGTTAGACAGCTGACCTTCCATAACCCAGGTAAACATGACTACCGAACCCTCAACCTGGTCTATGTGTGTGTGGAGGGACTCATTTTTAGTGTACATAGACTAAGATGAACAGTGATGGAAGACTCACAGTACGCACATTTTTTACTTAAGTAAAAGTACCAATACCACAATGAAAAATTACTCTAAGCAAAAGTACCAGTGTTCAAAATTTACTTTAGTAAAAGTACCAAGTACCAAAAGTACCACATACTAGGCAGTAGGCACCTTTGTTCATCATGGCTTTTTCAACCTGTGAGTGTGCCAAAAAAAAGTGCATCTTCCAACCAAAGGGCACTTGTCTAGTAGACCTATTAGTAATGAATAAAGCACCCTGCAAAATCCTGAGAGTGAACTACGAGAATGTAAAAATGGACCCTTCCAATTGTTAAATGAATGACTCTGGTTCTTCCATCAGAAATTAAACCCAGCCACAACACCTATGAAGGCCCTCTTCAGCCTATCATCAAGCCATTCACAGCTCCTGCTCTGCCCTCTGCTGACCAACCACGAGAACTGCAGCTTTCAAAGCCTCCTGCTGCCAGTGATGGTCAGCTTCAAACAATCCACAGGAGCTCACACAGGTAACACACAGTTCATAGGTCAAGTCAGGTCTTACTCATTTTAGCTGAATTATGACAACAACCACACTGATCAGGAGGTGGGACTGGGCAATTAATCCAAAAACATATCAAAACCGATATTTAGAATCAATAAATGTCTTCTTCTCGCTCGTGTAGGTTAATCAAATAATCAACAAGCAGTTTTCTTTATCATTTGTTTTTCTTTATTATATATCAACAAATCGACATGAAAAAATAGTTTTTATTTTTTTTATAAATGACTAAATCCATCAGTCTGATTAGGTGTACACGTTTGTAGATCTGCTATTGCTATTGTCACTATATTTAAAAAATAAATGATAATAAACATTAATTAATCGTAATGAAGAGGAAAGTTTGCAAGTCATATTTCCCAGACCTATCAGATACTAATATTGGAGGAATGACCTTGTTATTTCCTGTCAGTTTGTAAAGTCTGAACATGTCCTCTGGGTTTGTTTAATTTCTGTCAAACTGTCAAATGTTTAGGCCACTTCACCAGCAGCCAGACTACCTGAGACACATGCACAGCCGCTCAGCACAGGGATTACGGTGAGAGAGATGCAGACCTTTGACCACATATCACATCATGTCCTTAATGTCCATGTCAGAGGGCTGATCACTGATGGGCGCTCGGTTGCAGTGGTGGGAAAAGTACTCAAATGTTTTACTCAAGTAAAAGTATCAATACTGCAATGTAGAAGTAGGCCGTTACAAGTAAGTCCAGAATTAAAAATGTACTTGAGTAAAAGTACAAAGCATTTAGAAAGTTACATTTTAATATAGGCCTACAGTATTATGAATGTTGCAAACTATAATGACATTATCATGGAGACAGCATATGACTGTAATCTGTCACTTCTTGTTTGTCCATGCAGTATTTGACACTGTCCAGATTGTATTCACCAGTGGTTCTCAACATGAGGTCCCCCAGGGGTCCTTGAGGATGAGAGGGTTCCAGGGGGTCCCCAGCTGAATCATTGATAGTTAGAACTGGTACACACACTCATATTTCTTTATGTATGTTTGATAATACAGCACTATAGCCACTAATACTGAGACTCGACCTCCAACTGGCAACCCCCTGTCTCCACAACACCAATACAGGAGGTCTCGATCCAATAGCACCCAGGAATCATGGTACACACACACACACACACACACACACGCACACACACACACACACACACACACACACACACACACCCACACACACACACCCACACACACACACACACACACACACACACACACACACACACACACACACACACACACACACACACACACACACACACACACACACACACACACACACACACACACACACACACACACACACACACAGAGAGAGAGCCACCACAACCCATTCATTTGGAGGATAAATATAGTACAATAGTACAGTCACCACTTAAGCCCTACGCTGTATACTTCACTGTACTATGAGCTACAGTAGCATAAAGGTTAGTGCTAATCAGTGGTGGACAAAGTATATCGTTGCTGTCGGGCTGACCTCTTATCTCCTTGTTCTAACTTTTTGTGTTTTTTCGTAAGTTAACGCCCTACTTGAACATACTACAGCGTCACACAAAACCATCAAAAGTAGCAGATCTACAAGCTCGAAATGCGGTGCGAAGCGACCCGTTTTTAGCTTGTCGATCTGCTATTTTTGAATTTGAATCCTGAAAAGTAACAGTTTTGGACATAAGGTTTCCACCGACAGACACGATATACTCAAGTAAATACTTACTTACTCAAGTATTCAAAAGTACAAATTATAAAGTACATCTTCAGAAATTGTTCATAAATGTTGCCGTTGTGAGTTTGTAGATCAGCTATTTTCACTATATTTGAAATAAGGATTAAGTGGTTCATTCTTAACAGCCTATATTCTTGTTTGGGTCTTGTTTGAGTCCTAAGAGTGCCTTCCTAGAAATGTAGTTGAGTACAATATTTCTATTTGAAATGTAGCGGAGGGAAAGTCAGTAGTTTGCAACAAACACACAAAAATACTTCATAAATGTGCCGTACTCAAGTCACTGTACTTAGTTACTGTCTGCCACTGGTGTTAATGTTTCACTCTGCTGTTTGTTTTGTCCACAGTGGATACAGCTGCTTCCAAGTGGTGAAGTCCTACCAGGCAGGACATTACATCATACACCCACAGTTTGTGTCTGAGAGCCAGCGCTTCACAGCCGCATAATGTGTCCTCATAAAATAATTACTTCATTTCAACTTAATGTAACGTATTTTTCTTTTTTTTTCCTTTTCCCTGAAGTCCCTGCCTTTATTTCAGTGATTCTCAACTTGTGGGTCGGAGCCCACTGGTGGGCTGTGAGGATATTGCAAGTGGCCCAAAAAAACGATTTTATCGATAATATTAATTTATATTAATATATTCAACATTAATTTAAAGAAAATAATATATATTTTTAAAAGTCTGTATCGTTTCTTTAAAGCCTTGAAAAAGTTGTTTTCATTGTGGTACCGAAAATGTTAAGTGGTCAAATGGGTGGGCCGCGAATGCCTCGGATTTTCAAGTGGGCCCTCGTCCAGAAAATCTCAAGCAGGTTAAATTTGCAATGGTGTTCTCAGGTCTCCCCAAAGGTCTATCAGACAGCCTACTTGTCCTTTACTGCTTTTCAGTACATTTCCTGGTTAAGAGCTAATCAATAGTTGTTTCTTTTCATGCAAACTGGTGGATTTTAAGCTGTGAATTGCTATCATGTTGTCGAAGCCCAGCAAAACAAAACACACATAACTTATACAATATAATAGGCTACTCCTGACAAAGGAGAGTTTTGATAGATGTTGATTGTGCACCTTGGTTGAGTAGAAAAATAAATAAATAAATAAATAAATAAAACTACATTTGCTTTGACTTATACTTAACTGCTATATTCTTAAATCTTTCTTTTTTAAATACTTTTTCCTCATAAAATGGTTGTTTATGCCTTATATAAAGCATGTTGAATCATGCATGGGTGACTGGGGCTATTTGTCACATGGGTAAGTGTTCCCATTGGCTATTTCTCCAAAAACAGAGGACTTTACCTAATAACTCTAACTGTAAAGTACTGTATGTGCAGCTTACTGTCCTGGAGGCAAGCTCTTGACATGCATTATGTCAATGTAATCTCAGATGAGAACAATTTGAGCATTTTCAACCATAAAAGTACAAAATGAAACTGCACTTTTTATGGAACAAAACTTTGATAAGTAAGTATGTTCAATTCTATTATTTTTCCCAGAATAGAGGAGGGAAAAGGTGTATTTTGATACCTTTGGTAAAGCTATAAGGTTCGTGGTATAGGTAGCTCAAATGTCACTCCAGGGCAAGTTGTTGTCTCACATGCTTTCAGGGCAAGTCATCACATGACAACTTGCCCCAGTTACTGTTCATATACAGTACATAGACATTCACAGTTATAAATGTGGTGCTTCACACAGTATTAGTAGTGGTAATTAAAGCCTCACTATACTTCTTTTAATGAATAAAACTTGAATAAAACGTATACAATTTGGGTGGTTTTGTCTCCCTGCTCTTCTATTGAGACATTTAGATCCTGTCAAAGGTCATGTCTCCTAGACACACAGGATCTTACACGGATTCTGACCTGATGGTCAAGATTCAATTTATCCCCTGAGCAAGCAGGCAGGCTCTATAAGCTCAATGGTAAAACATGTCAGCACTTGCGCAGGAAACTGGGTTAAAATCCGGGGTAGAAGAGGAAAGTTACATAGTGCTGCTTTAAATTGTTATATGACGTGGCCACAAAAAGGCCATACACAGCCTCACCAGGTCTCAGCTCAAACAAAGCAGGAGAAACCCTCACCAGGCAATAGCAGCTGGTGAAGCCCTCCATGCTATGAGAAATGTCTGTACGTGTCTAAACAAAAGTGATTTTAACTTCAAAAACAAGTGTGGACAGTCTGTCAGAGTCTATCAATAGCTACTTATATTGCAATCTGGGAACCCATTGTTTTCTTACTCAACAGTAAATAAACATACAGTATACAGTATGTGTATGTAGGGTGAAGTTACAACTTAAGGACTTTTAAGACCTTTTTAATACCAATTGTTCAATATTATGTAAGAAAGAGGTACGTACACATTGTGAAAATAGCCGATCTACAAGCTCACATTTCTGCTCGCTTTTCAAAATATTCATGTGAAACAGGGTCAAATTAGATGCAATGCCTACATTTCCAAGTCCTTGTCAGGGTGGGGGTCCCCAGTTCAAATATGATTATTTTGGGGGGGGTCCCCAGTTCAAATTAGATAAGTTCAAATATGATTATTTTGGGGGGTCCCCAGTTCAAATGAACCAAGTTCAAATATGATTATTTTGGGGGGGTCCCCAGTTCAAATATGATTATTTTTGGGGGGTCCCCAGTTCAGATATGATTATTTTAGGGGGACACGGCCTGAAAAGTTTGGGAACCCTTGCCCTAGACCAAGATAGAAGTGAAAGCAAAAAGTCAACTATCTCCTCATGAAATGCTATACTAGCCTTAACTACCTTATATATAAACCACGTGGTTATATAGGGCAAGCAAGGAATTGGCAAGCTATACTGTAACAGATGTTTCAGTATTGGTACGTTGACTCCTAAAGAACTACATTTCCCATACATGCTCCTGTGTGTCTCGAAGCAGCTGTGTGTGTGTGTGTGTGTGTGTGAGTTGGTGGGCGTAGACATTACAACGTAGCGTGTTCTAGCTGTGAGAGTTACAAACAAGTTGTACTTCTATCAACGGACTGCATGGGGCTCGTGTCTGATCGGTATGTAGAATGAGTTTTAAAGAGCATACAAAACAGACACATACATGCTGTTGACACAGTTGTTTATCGATTACTAGACAATACCCATCAATGCGCTTTATTAACAGCTTTTCTTGCGGTCATACTCACAGACCATGCAGAGTCATAGTGGATGGCTTCTTTAGTTTTATGATCCCGTGCATGCTTGCATTAATACCAGTGGTGGAAAAAAGTATCAATACTGCAATGTCTAAATACCCTGTTACTACAAGTAAAAGTCCGGAATGAAAAATGTACTTGAGTAAAAATACAAGTGTTGGTATAAAAATGTAGCCTACTTGAAGTAGCCTACCAAAAGTAGTTCTCATTATGCAGAAAGAATGTCCCATTTCACAAGTTTTCAAATGTATAAAATGTTTAACAAGCTTTTGAAAATAGCAGATCTACAAGCTCACAATGCATGGTGATGAGCTTGTAGATCGGCTATTTTCAAATGGTCGAAATGTATATTGTGGTTAATGTATGTTTTGTAATAATAATCAAAATCTACAAAGTAACTAGTAACTCAAGTGTTCAACTGTAAAATGGGTGGGGTTCATACATCTTAGTTACTTTACACCACTGGCTTAAATGCATATGATTTAAAGTATATTTAGTAGCCTGCATGTTGTCCTTTTCTTGGCTTGATGATGGCTTAATAGACTCGTATCTAGTTTGAAGAGGATCATTTTACAACTTAAATTGTACAGTACAGTGGTTGCCATGTCCCAAGTCAATATTTTGTCATGTTGGTTTATAGCCTACTAAGTGAGAAAATAAAGTACTACACACACACACACACACACACACACACACACACACACACACACACACACACACACACACACACACACACACACACACACACACAGGGAGAGAGGGCTCTTGAGATAACGGGATATGATTTCTCAGGCTTCTGCTTTGAGTACATCAGCACTTTTTGTGTTTATTTTTCACCATGTCACAATGAGAGATAAGATAATGGATCAGCTGAAATGGCAGAGATGTGGCCTCCATATAGTATCTCCTAAACACAGCCATACTGTGCTGCTGTGATGATGGAAGAGTTCGAAATACCGTACACTTTGAATACAAAGCATATTTTGTATTTTCAAGAGCCATTTTGTGTAATGTGTCTGCAAGAAAACCTATACAAATGCAGCCTGCAAAAGATGCAAAGAGTTAGGCCTGGGCAATGAGACTTCCAAACTTCACGATTATTTCAAACTTTTACCTCGATTACGAATTAACGATGAATGAATGATGGTTGTGAGCTTGTAGGTCGGCTATGTGTGAGCTTGTAGATCGGCTATTACGCCACCACTGTCCAACAAAGTGTGCGGGGGTCAGATTAAGGCCTATACATCCATCACATTTGTGATCATTTTATGAAGATTTGTGCTCCCTTTATGTATCTTGCACTCCCCGTTTGCACGTATGCTCGTTCTCACACCATTTAGCCTGCTAACAAAACCTCACTTAACTCCTTCATTAAGTGCATAATTCTTCTTCCCATGTGATATAACTATAACCTGGACTTTCGCAAGTCATATATCTCTCCTGAGTTTAATTGAGCCCAATAGAAGCTAACAAGTCTGTGTTAAAGATGGGTAGGTGTTATCATTCCCAATGTTGGGGGGGTGGGGGGCGGGGGGGATCCATACCAAGGCTGGTTGAACACAGAATTAGTCCATTAGATTGCTAATTAATAGCAGGCATCCTTTATTATCGACCTGGGCTGCCACTGCCAGTGCAGACCGTGAGGGCCAATTGCAGTTAGGACCAGTCAGCAAGCACCAGGGCAGTTTATAGGCAGAGGCTCCTCTCGCTGTGTTTTCCTGCATCCTAATCTAATCTATGCTGATTGGCTAGTAGACACTATAGAACAAGCATCAGCCAGTTAATTACCCATAACCTTCATTTGATGCTTTTATCCCTCATGGGCGTTCCTTCCTGTAAAGTCATGCATCATCTTTGTTAAAGGCCTGTCAGTGAATTTGTATACCTTTTACACTTCCACCCAGGATGACTTAAGAAAATATTGAACTATTTGATGCAATTTTATATATTGATGTATTTAATATGTTTGTATAACCTTCCGCATGTAGTCAAGAAGGTACTGCACATTCCACCAACCAGATGGGTGACGTACTTTTTTTTGGAAGAACTTGTGTGCGTGTCCAAGGCCCCAGGAAGGAGCCTTCCGCATGAACATAATTATGTACGTACATGCGGAAGGTTACATGTTTTTAAATTTCATATGCTTTCCTGCCTTGACCAGCACCTCCTTCCTGGGGCCTTGGATATTCCTTGTATAATAATAATTATAATAATAATATATTTTTTATAGATATATAATTGGTTACGATGATAATAATAATAATAAAGGATGCCCATGTAAAACCAATTTATGAGCAATACCCTTTGATTTGAATTATCCTTCTTCTTAAAAAGAATAGAAAACTCAAAACAAAACAAACAAATAGTTAAGACCAGTACAACATTCTAGAAGTCATGCACAGTCATGCACATCCCTAACTTCCACAAGTGCCTGTTGAGCCTGATTCATACTTCGTCGCACGACAGTGTCACTCTGCAAAAATAACAGGCCTACAAGCCCACACCGTGTCGTGGATGCGGCACGTAGTGGGCTTGTAGATCGGCTGTTTTCGGGGGCATAAATTAGGCTTTAGTCCGTCTTGGTAGCTCAGGATGTTTTTTGTCTCTGGCATTGGCAAAGCTCTGGAGAACTTGAATCCACTTTTTGCCTTCAGTCTCGTACTTCCTTACATACAAATGAGTCTTGTCTTTCATTTGGAGTGATACATTGGACTTGCTGCTGTGTGAAGCCACACTCTGTCCCACCTCAGGCAAATATAAAAATTGCTACACTGTTCCATGTGAGGAATGCTTAAGTATGTTGAGGATGTAAAAGTCTTCAGAAACACATAAGAATTACTTGGTTGTGAGTTGTTTCATGAATGCTTCTGATGATTATCAGTGAATTGAAAGTCAACATTTAGTGTGTGTTTGCGTGTGTGTGCGTGCGTTCCTTTCTTTTTTTTTTAACCTATTAAGACCTGAAGCTGATTCTACAAATGTCTTCTAAATCCCAGCAGTATTCTGAAAAAAAAAACGTATGTTTCTATATCGGTCGTTCTCAAACTTTCATGTCAAGGACACCCAAAATTATATGTATTTGGCCACCGACCCCCATCTCAAAATGTTTTGTTTCAGGGACCCCCAGAAGCAAAGATTCGAGTTAAAAATGTTCGCTTTAAAACAATATATAACAATATATATTCAAAGATTTACACACATTTTTCTAAAATAGCAGATCTACAAGCTCATAGCGCGGCACTCGGTGCCGCGCTATGAGCTTGTATATCTGCTATTTTTGAATAGCCAAAGTGTAAAATAATGCGTTTTAGCTCAAATTAAAAAGTGAAAGTTCCAGGTCTTAATGGGTTAAATTGTGAACACTTGGAAAGCAAATTGTGATTCTCCAGCAAGCAATAGTTCGGTCAGTGACTTCAAGATGTGAGAAACACAGCCAGTGGAGTCAGGGCTGTCTCACTTCAGGAACTGGAGTCTGTCTTTTGAAAGATTTATTTTCTTCTCTCTGTGAACACAGGCACATACAGTAGGTAGACGGACACAAGTGCCAGTCCAGCAGTGATCTCACAACGGTGTATCCTGTCTGCCGTCTACCAAGGTTACAGACAAGAGAGGAGTCTCAAATGGTTTGTAGGCAGTGGTGGACAGTAACTAAGTACATTTACTTGAGTTACTGTACTTGTTTTTTTTTCTGAGTGTCTGTAATTTACTTCCTTATTTGTATTGGATTTTCATTCCACTGCATTCCTAGGAAGGGCATTAACGTAAACCTTCCTAGGAAGGGCATTAACGTAAGCATTAACGTAAGCCCTATTTCAAATAAAGGGAAAGTAGCAGATCTACAAGCTCACAAGTGCTGTGAGCTTGTAGATCTGCTATTTTCACTGTTATTGATATATTCTTTTCAAATTGTTTGGAAAACACTTTTTTGCGGGGAAATGACTACATTTTAATACAGTAATGCATTCATATTAAAAAGAAAAAGTACTTTATAATTTGTAGTTTCGAATAGGCTACTTATTTTTAAAAGAATACTTAAAGGACAACTTTGTTTTTTTACAACCAAGGTTTATATTTTAGCTTGTAATTAAAGTAAATAAATGATGAGTGTAATTTTTTTTTCATTTACTGCTTTCTATAGTTTTAGCATTTTTTGCGATATTTTTTACAGTGGGCGGGGGCATTCTGTCCGGTGGCTAAATATGCCTTTTTTACACAATAAAAAAGGTCCGGCTGTCTGAGATGGCCAGATGTGAGTTATTGGGGGCTAGAAGAGCTACTGTAAATAATAATAAAGAAAACGCCGGGTTAATGTGTTAAAAAAATACATATTTAGCCACCGGACATAATGCCCCCGCCCACTGTGAAAACACTGTAAAAAAGATTGTGAAAATTGCTAAAACTATAGAAAGCAGTAAATTTGAAATTTTTAACACTCATCTTTTATTTACTTTAATTACAATCTAAAACATAAACATTGGTTGTAAAAAAACAAAGTTGTCCTTTAAAGGGATAGTGCACCCGAAACAAACATTTTTTCTACCGATTAGTCACCCCATGGAGACTTGAATTCATGGATATTTATTTAGTTTTTGTCGCATTCCTAAGCCAATAATTTGACCAGCGGACCGGTAGGCAGCGGTTCCGGTAGGAGACACAAAGCAGACTCTTTGTGTCTCCTACCAGAACCGCTACCGGTCATCAAATTATTGGCTTAGGAATGCGACAAAAACAAAATAATATCCATGAATTCAAGTCTCCATGGGGTGACTAATCGATAGAAAAAAAGTCATTTTGGGGGTGAACTATCCCTTTAAGTATTTTCAAAAGCAAATACTTTTTTCGGCAGCAACTGTCAAGTTGAGTAATATTCGACCAGGAGTATCTATACTTTAACTGTAAGTGCTGAGGTTGATTACTTTGTCCACCACTAGTTTGTAGCTGATTGAGAGGTCACCGGAAGGAACCCCCCCCCTGTTGAGCAGAGAGTCATGTACCAAGTGGTCCCAGGAGGAGCGGGGGGCACGATCACAGATGTGATCCCCAAGCAGAAACACACCAAGCACACCCGTCCCTTGGTGGGTGCTGGGGTCATAGGGCTGGTGCTGGTGATAGCAGCGGTGACGGCCTGGTGTTATTACATTGCGTCGCTGCGTAAGGCCGAGCTACTGAAGACCCAGCTGCTGGACCTCAACAAAGATGGCTACATTATCCGCAACCAGGCAGGATCCATCGTCTTCAGGATGGATTTCAGGTTGGTTATTATTCACTAGGTTCATTTTATCAGACACGCCCCCTTCCTATACAAACCCATTACAACTTCAAACTCCATTTTTAACTTAGATTCATCAAAAACACCCGTCCTTGGTTCTGGTGACTCATCCTGCCCTCCTAATACGTGAGGGGGCCATGTTTTTTCGATTACTTTTTCCATTTATACATTTTTATTTTTTTATTGTACTATTTTTTTTTTCATTTTCCCCCAAAAATAAAAAAAATTGATGAAAAAAGTAATTGAAAAAACACGGTGGTCTCACATATTAGAAGGACAATATCAGTCACCAGAACCAAGGACGGGTGTTTTTGATGAATCCAACATGGTTAAAATTGAGTTTGAAGTTACAATGGGTTTGTATAGGAAGGGGGCGTATAAAATGAAATAAAAATGAAATATCCTTGTCCAGCAAACATCAATATGCGCTCTCCTCTCCTTTTGAAAAAGTGTGACAAAACTATGCAAGAAAGCTTGACCTGGTTGATTGTCAAAATGATAGCCATGGGTGTAGTTTGGTAAAATAAATAAATTCACAAAACTTATTTAATATTCTGTCTTCAGTACCTCATGAGCGAAACGTTAAAAACCACAAACCTTTAAGTACAGTACAGAGACGTTTCTGGCTGGCAGGAAGCACAGCCGCAACAAAAATGTTGGCACTTAGATGGCAATCTCCACACACTCTGCCCTTAAACCACTGTAAACGGTTATTAAGTGATGCTGTTGTAATAGCATTTTCTACAGCTAGATTAAGTGATGCTAATAATCAGACAATAGACAGTTGGAACCACATTCTGAATCACATTCTGTATCAAGTTAGGTCCTCTACTGTACAGCTAACATTTTTGTACATTAGCCTTTTTCTTTGTTGATTATTATATGGTTGCTATTTCTTTTTAGGCCTATTGAAAACACAACCACACCACTTTTCTACTGTAGTGAAGTAGACAGCGAACTACAACCTAATTTTCATCAGAACGAGCAGTTCTCTGAGCTGGACAAATTATATTGGTCTCTATGGTCAGCTGGCTGTGAGACGAGGAAATCATCTTATAGAAATATTATTCAGTAACTTCACTCATATGATTTAAGAGTTTGTATTTTAACAACGTTTTACTTTTGCGCTATTGATCACAAAAGTTTGAAACCTCTGAATTATATTTCTAACTTTACGGTAGTCCTGGATGTGCAGCCAATCTCTGTTGTTGAAGATAAGGGCTTCACAAAGCTTATGGTTTACTCCAAACCAGGATATGATATGCTGCACCGATAAATGGCAAATGCAAGAATTTACAGCTGTATAGTGAATACAGAGAATAAATAATAGTCCCACGAGTGTGAGATTTATGAACCCCACCCATTTAACATTTAAAAGGTTTCCCCCTACCATGTAAATGTTGATTTGGCCCAGATTTGCACATCCATATTATGGTCTCTGCTCAAACTTTGAACATTGCTGTAACCTCAACTTCTCCATTTGGGGAGCCTCTCATTGAATAATTTATAAATGGTTAAGCTAAGCATCAGTGAATGGTTCAACTGCTGTGAAGTCATAAGTTTGAAACTCTCATTTTAGACATTTCTTGAATATGTTATGTTAATTATTTATGACAGCTATACCACAGAAAGTTCAGATCATTAACGCTTCTCTAATTTTCGGCAGGTCTGGGACTCTGGATTTAGACTCTTGTTCTAAAGAGGGGGAGATGCTGAGCTGCGAGCGAACCACAGACAGAAAACTGATCTTCTTCATTGAGACGGTGCGACCTAAGGACCCAGTACAGTGTTACCGCGTGCGCTGGGAGGAACTGGTCCCTGACATTCCCGTGGAGCACGCCATGACTTACAAATTCTCACACTGGTACGGCGGTGCGTTGTCTGCAACTCAGCACTGGCCTATAGCCGTCACCGGCCAGCAGGCCCCCAAACCCTTTGTCACGAGTGACATCTACTCGAGCCGAAATGAATTCGGTGGGATCTTGGAGAGTTATTGGCTTTCGTCGAGTGCCACGGCCATCAAGATCAACAACTCTGTGCCCTTTCACCTGGGCTGGAATGACACTGAGAAAACCATGCTCTTCCAGGCCCGCTACCAAGACAGTCCCTTCAAGCCACTCCCGGGAGAGGCGCCGTGCGCTGAGCTCAGCTACAGAATCTGCGTGGGCTTGGACATCACGTCCATTCACAAGTACATGGTCCGTCGATACTTCAACAAGCCAAACAATGTGCCCGCAAAAGCCATGTTCCGCCATCCCATCTGGTCCACGTGGGCGCTGCATAAAAAAGACATAGACCAGGAGAAGTTCTTGACGTATGCCGCCAACATCCGCAAGCATGGCTTCAACTGTAGCCACCTGGAGCTCGACGACCGTTACACCACCCGCTACGGCGAATTCATTTTTGATACGGTCAAGTTCCCCAATGCCTCGGACATGTTTCAGAAGCTTAAAGCGGACGGTTTTCTCGTGTCGCTCTGGACCCATCCGTTTGTGAACTACGACTCGGACAACTTCCATACGTGTGTAGAGAAAGGGCTGTTTGTACGGGAGCCCTCCGGTCAGCTGCCCGCCTTGGTGCGCTGGTGGAACGGCATCGGTGGCATCATAGATTTCACCAACCCAGAAGCACGCGAGTGGTACGCCTCCAACCTCCGTTCGTTGCGAACCAAGTACGGCATAGCGTCCTTCAAATTTGACGCCGGCGAGACCAATTACCTGCCCTGGAAGTTCAGCACCAAAGTCCCCGTCCGCGATCCGAGCGCTTTCACGAGACGCTACACGGAGATGGCCATTCCCTACAACGACCGCGCTGAACTGCGCAGTGGCTACCAGTCGCAGAACATATCCTGCTTCTTCCGGCCTATAGATAGGGATTCAGTGTGGGGCCATGAGATGGGACTCAAATCTCTCATCCCCACGGTGCTCACCATCAGCATCCTCGGCTATCAGTTCATTCTACCGGACATGATCGGTGGAAACGCCTATTGGAACCGCACAGACGGAAATCAAGTGTTACCCGACCGAGAGCTCTACATCCGCTGGTTGGAACTGTCGGCCTTCATGCCGTCCATGCAGTTCTCCGTGCCCCCCTGGGAATACGACCAGGAAGTGGTGGAAATTGCTCGGAAGTACACCGCTCTCCACGAGAGCATCGTCGCGCCGCGGATCCTAGAACTGGCGTACGAGGTGCTCGACACAGGGGACCCGATCATAAGGCCTCTGTGGTGGATCGCCACAGGCGACGAGACGGCGTACAAAGTCGACTCTCAGTTCCTGATCGGGGACGACCTCATGGTGGCGCCGGTGTTGGAGCCTGGCAAGCAAGAGCGCGACATCTACCTGCCTGCCGGCCGCTGGCGGAGCTACAAGGGAGAGAGGTTCGATATCAAGGAGCCCCTGCACCTCACAGACTATCCTGTGGATCTGGATGAAATTGCATACTTTGTTAAACTTTGGGTTTAACAGGAAGTGGTAATAGAGCTGGACTCGTTTAGCCTGTGTGCTGAGTTGCTTATTAGCAAGCTTTATGACGTGTGCAGAGTAGGGATGGGAGGATATGAACATTTCATTTCACAAATATTGTGGTCAAAATAATTGCGATTAATTATATTATCGCAACAATAAAAAATGTTAAAATTACTTTTAAAAAATTGGAAAAAAAAACTTTTAAAATGGCACTTTTTATGAACCACCATGGTTGTTTTATGAACCACTTGAACCCCAGCATCCATATTCTGGGGGCCAAAAATAGCATGTGTTGTGAGCTTGTAGATCTGCTATTTTTGGCAAAGACGTTTGGCGTCGACTGAAAAAAAGTCAGTCCAAGTACAGAGCCAACTCCGGTTCAGTGTATGGCAGACAGTTTCGCTTTAAATCTCTGTGATGATTATTTTGAGAATGCCGTTTATCGTCCCATCCCTACTTCAATGGCCGTGTCCGATTGAGACAGAATTTACGTCCAAAAAAAGCTTCAAACGAGGATTGTTGTTTCAGTGAAACAATTACACCTGAAGTCGTTTGCATGAACGTGGGTTAGTGGCAGTGGTGGCTATTACTCGGATGTTTTACTTCGACATACCAGCATGTAGAAATATTCAGTTCAATTTATTTCCCAGACCCAAGAAGATCCATTTCACAATTAGAAAAACAACACAATAAAATTACAGAAAAATACTTCTATGCACTAGTGGCCCATTTCAGCATAATGATAATTATTTTAATGTAATTATTGATACATTAATGTCTGGTAGAGGATGATGTAGCTGGCAAAGGAGAGTCACAAGCTGGGTCAGCTTGTATCAGTGCGTTCTAATTTACTTTATTTTATATTGATAATCTCAATCTGAAAATTACATAAAGGCATCAAATAAATGGGCTACAGTGGGCACCTGGTATTTCTGAGCACCTTTTTTCTAAATTGTGTATTTATTTTGTACTTTATATTTACATTTATTTTATAAATGATGGGCCAAATACATATCTTTTTTTAAATTACATTCATGGCCCAATATTTCTACAAATGCTTTAAATTACTACAAAACCATTTTGGGGATGAACAAGCATTTGAAGGGTGAAATTTAGGTCTGATAATGATGTAGCGTGCATGTTGAAATAATTTATACTTTACATCATTTTCAACCATTATCCAAAGCATACATTCATTCTTTATTTCTATTTTTTACATTGAGGAAAAAAACAGCGGATTTAACGTTGAGTTGCCCACAAGGTTTAGGTGCCCACTGGACCTGTGTCCAATAAATGCAGTGGTGTAAAAAGAACATTTCCCAAATAGTGGAGTAGAAGCAAGCAAAAATGCCACATTACTTAAATAAATGCAGTTTGGTTACTTTCCACCACTGTTTAGTGGTTCATACCTACCATAGTTCAGATTTTTTTGATACAAATCAGTTATTAGTTTGTACATTTGACTGGTAAAAAGGGAAGTTGCTCAATGTGAATTGTGTAAGGTACAATTTACTGCACTTACAATAAGCCGCCCAGTTTGCATCATGGGAGGAGATAATGAAGGAAGAGCCTGTTACCTCTGTGGTTCTCAAAGTGGAGTCCAGGGACCCCCAGGGGTTCCCAGCAAAACAATTAAGTGGTGACGATTGTGCAATGGCATAATGTGTCGCCCACTTCCACGATGCTTAAAACATAAACCAGGTTATATTGATGATAATGACATTTTGAATCTGTAATTATAACCAAGGTGATATTGACTCCTGCTTCTCTTGTCTTCTCTCTGTGAGATGCTTTCCTGTGAGTCAGGTGCTATGAAGTCTTGAATGTAACCATTTGCCTTAACTAAACTCAAGTCTTAAATGTGAAACTCAATGTACTTCCCTTTTGTGTAGCATGCAATGTAATGGAACAGCTCACAGCAGCGTTATACTGTAGTAGTCAGCATTAGAATGACTATTCTAACCTGAAACCCTCTTCTTGTGCCTTACAAAGTATAGTCAGTTTCTCAGGTAATGGCTTTGCTTATTTTCTCAGGTTGTGATGTGGGTGTGAGTTGTTCAGTGGCTTATCTTCCATCCAATGCTGACTTTTGCAGTAGATACACAGTTAATGAGGCACCGATACCGTGGTGATGTTGGTTGTATTGGGCCTGAACGAAAATGGCTAAAGTGATCATCTCGATTGTTTTACTTTAATATTTTAATCATGATTATTAATTACAATTATTGGTAATGAGGATATTTGATGTCTTTGTTCCTCATTGTGCTGATGGATGTTATAAGCCAGTGGTATATAGCATCAAAATCTATTTAACCACTTTAACCCTATATACTGTACATGGGCTTTTTTGAAAATAGCTGATCTACATGCTCTACAACAGTGGTTCCCAAACCTTTTACCTCGAGACCCAAAAGTTGAAATTTGAGTCTCCCCAGGACCCAAACTAGTGAAAATAGCCGATCTACAAGCTTGTGCTGTGGGCC
Source organism: Gymnoscopelus microlampas (assembly GCF_963454915.1). Taxonomy (NCBI): domain Eukaryota; kingdom Metazoa; phylum Chordata; class Actinopteri; order Myctophiformes; family Myctophidae; genus Gymnoscopelus; species Gymnoscopelus microlampas. The sequence goes on along the minus strand of NC_139944.1, from coordinate 18,191,033 downwards.
AGTCTGTGGGGGGGGAATCTTTTGAAATAATTAAAAACAAAACGTAGGAAACCAAAAAATAAGGGAGTATTCTCTTGCGGCCCATAAAAATGTATCCGCGACCCACAATTGGGTCCCGACCTACTGTTTGGGAAACTGATATACAAGATCTGCCATTTTCAAAAAAATCTTCAAATACATTATTAAGTGGGGGGTCCTTAATATGAAGAGGTTTGAGAACCACTGTCATAAGCCATTACATACCATTATAGTATGTAATGGCCTCTGGAGAGGTGAACTGTACAATGTTCTAGTCATTAACCCCCTGTATAAGGGCCAGGAGAGGAAGGCGAGGTGCAATAGCTGATCAATTGATGAATAATTTGAATTTATTAACATATTGTGAAGTGTAAAATCACAATTTATTAGCATTCTCTGTTAATTGTGGAGCCGTTAGTTGCGTTGAAAGCCACATCCCAAATAAGCAGCATCTACACACTGATGATGATGTGATTTTAATGCTTGGTTTTGTGATGCCCTACAACTACGTAGTTTTACTAAGTGTTATGACTTCATCAGGCTTCCAGTACATCCTGGATGGGACAGGATGTTACTGCGTGCTTTACTGAATGGATGGAATGGAACTAGAATGCATTTAATCCACTTAAACTATCAAAACAAAAAGAATGAGGTACCATTAATTTTCTTGCCCTAATGTGAATAGAACTACAATTAAGTGTCATTTGTTATTGATCGCCGCCATTACTACCAGGTGCTTTGAGATATCATAATTGTAAAGTTATTGATATGCTGTTTATTTTTTCTCCCTCTTTCAATAACACATTTCTTCTGTTGTTGCCTTTCTGCTCTTTTTGTGGCCTGATTAAACAACATCCCAGGTTGGGGTAAGCTTTCAATTCTTTTTCAAAATCTTTCAAACCGTAGTGAACATAGCAGATCTACAAGCTCACAACACACGTTGTGCGCTTGTAGACCGGATGTTTTCACTATATTGTGATATCAAAAATGGCAAAAGTAGCAGATCGACAAGCTGCAGATCTGCTACTTTTGATGCTTTTCTGTGACGCTATAGTATGATCAAGTAGGGCGTTAATTTACGAAATAACACAAAGTTAAAATATGCAGATAAGAGATTTCTGCCCGGCAGCAATCAATGTGGTACACTTGTTGACCCGTGTGTTTTTTTTTGTTTGTCTTTTGACATGTTTTCAATGTAGCCGTGCTACTTATTTATAGCAGCGTCTCGTCAGCCTGTGGGCAGGGCAGACGGCCAGGACTATTTCTGTCTGAGACCCGTCTTGCTTTTTGACAAGATTGAGAGGCGCTATCTTCAATGCTGCGCTGCTTTTTTTTGTGTGTGTGTGTTTCTTGATGTGCTGTCTGGCCTCCTTGATGCAACGTTTTGCACTCGGGAGAATTCAATTTACTGAACGTTATGTAACTGAACAGTGGTGGACAAAAGTACTTAACCTCAGAGTCAAAGTATAGATACTTTAATAATGTTTCTCGACTACAAGTGAAAGTTGCTCTGGCCAATCTTTACTTGAGTTACTTTACACAACACCGGGCTAAATCGGGCATAACTCTAACCCAAAGCGCTAAACCTAACCTTTAAATGCTTATCCCATTAAAACTGGGGAAGCATCTGTGTCATTTTAGATTTTATATATATATAGTTTTTCAGAAAACTCTTTGGATACAGAACAGTGTTTTAGAACACTGGTTCTCTGTACTTGAAAAAGACCGCAAGGGTGGAGCGTTTAAAAGTGAGTTACGAGCCTCCGTCTTGTTTTTCATGATTCTGTTATTGCAGTTTGGCTCAGTACCAAGAAACGGAGGATGATGTTTTTCTTTGAATGTTTCTCCAAAATAGCAGACATACAAGCTCACACCTTGTATGTCTCACACTGTGAGCTTGCACATCTGACATTTAAAAAAAAATATATATGCAAATCTTGAATGTGTTTGAAATTAGTTTTTAACACAAATCTGCTCTTCTGGGGTGTTCCTGGCACAAAACATTTTCAGATGGGTCTGCTGCCAAATACATATAATTTTTGGGGTCCTCCTTGGCATGAAAAAGTTTGAGAACTACTCATTTGGAAAGCATTTGTAGAATCGGCCTCAGGTTCTAAATGGGGTTCATCTTAATCCCAAACCCCAACATGAATCTTTGGCCCCCCCTCACAAGTATAGTAATACAAGTAACACACACACCAAACCGAAGTATCATGTGTGCACGTTAACTGGGGTCAGGGAGCTGACCTGTAACTGCAATCATTGAGCCATTATTAGCCTGTGATGTGTGAAGGCGAGTGTGTCTCGGCGCGTCTCGGCCCAGCGCTGAAAGAAACACCCGTAGGGGACAACTTCAACTCTGATGGCCAAGCTCATCATGGGAGCAATAATGACAAGGTGATGAGAAATACTGCAGCTTACTCCTGGATGCTGCTGCTTTTTAGATCAATACATCATCTGTTGGATCGTGGTGTCGAGGGCAGGGACTATGGGAGCCTCTGAAATTTTGTCGCTGTCGGATGGAGACCTTGTATGTCCAAAACTGTTTCTTTTTTAAAATCTTAAAAAATGATAATAGTGAAAATAGCAGATTTACAAGGTCTTGACGCGTCGCATCTGCCATTTTCACTACCTTTGCACGCCACTCTGGTGTGATGAAGTAGGGCGTTAAGTTAAGGAAAAACACACATAAAAAGTTGAGATTTCGAGGTTTCTGCCCGACAACGATATAAAAGGGTATATTGGTGACCTGGACAACCAGAATAAAAAATAAATTGATTTAAAAAAAAAAAAAAAAAAGGTGGTGATGCATGGCATTTATAAGAATATCTCTGTCGGGTGGAAACCTCATGTCCAAAACTGTTACTTTTCAGGAGTCAAATTCAAACATGGCGAAACTACCAGATCTACAAGCCCTGCTACTTTTGATGGTTTTGTGTGACGCTGTAGTAGGCCTATAGGGCATTCATTTACGAAAAAACACAAAGTAAAAATTTGGAGTCAAGAGGTTTCTGTCCCGACAGCGAGGATATACTGGGTAGGCGTTTTGAAGTTGAAAGGAGCCTGGCTGCAGTGTTTATGACTGCTGGGACTAATCTGTCTGGTTTGATTGGGAAATTCATTCCGGTTCCACATGCTTTAGAGCTGTGCTTCTCAAACTTGTTCATGTCAAGGACCCCCAAATTAATATCTATTTTTATCTCAAAATATTTTGCGCCAGGGACCCCCAGAAGTGAACAGATCTTTTTTCTTCAAAGAGTTTCAGGATTTTTCTAAAATAGCCAAAGTATAAAATATGATAAAAGGATCCCTGGCTAAATAAATATGCCTTAAAACATTATAATTTCCCTCTATAACTAAAATTCAACATTAAAAACACCTTCAATATTTTATTTCTTTTATAAATAGTTTATCTTTTACTCAAGGGGGACGATGCCCGTCACAAGTTCATGATGTCGTGTCCATGTGTGGTCCAGCCCTAAGGAATGTTATTAGCATGTCTTAGTAAAAAACAACTTAATACATCCTAAGGTTAATATGGGCATCAAAACAATATTTTAAACACATTTTACAGATCTGTAAGGGTCCATTTGGTTCCCAACTATCAACAATTTAGCTGTGGACCCCCTGGAACCCCCTCAAGGACCACTGTGGGTCCCCGGACCCCACTTTGAGAAGCACTGCCTTAGAACTACTACCCCACTCTGTTTGCCAATGTCTCTGCTTTCTTCAGAATTGATCTGGACTCGCGGCCTCGGTGCGGGGGAGACATACATTCATCGATTAGCTGTCTGCGCGCTGCGGGAAATCAATGCTATTTGTTGGTTTGCTTTTCTGCAATCATATTGTTTTGTTCGGCCCTGTCTTTTCATAGACTGGCCCAAATTATTTATGCACGAGGGCTTGAGGGAAACAGGAAGGGTTTTATGAGAAGAGGTTTGCAGAAAGCAGTGTGGAATAGGGAAAGGGCTTTTTTATGCCGAAGGCGAGAAGTGTGAGAAAAAAACAACAGCGGGCTTCTGTAGGCTGTGCAGACTTTTAGGAAGCTACTTTAGCCTCTCCCGATAAATGAATCGCTCTGTGTGTATATGTGTGTGTGTGTGTGTGTGTGTGTGCGCGTGTGTATCTAAGAGAGAAACATCCAATTTATCTGTGATCAATTTTGTGGATTAAACATTTCTGTGATCGAGTTCTCTTTTGTGTGACTCATCACATCTCACATTCACAGAGTCTTAAATAAGCTAAAGTCAGGAAAACTTACACTCGTCCAAACATTGCAGCGAGTTGAAGAGCTGAGGATGTAATAGATACATTTATGGCAAAACACATTGTAATGTGAAGCGTTGGTTAATGGTAGGGGGCCTTCGTGCTCCCATGTGGTGCCACTGAGGTCCAGGAGGGTGCAGTGTAGGTGCACCGATGAATCACTTCTCAGTTGCACTGTCAAGTGTCAACCATAGGCCGGGGCCCAGATGTGATTAAGACACACATGCATGTACATACACATGAACGCTACCCAGCTCATCAACACACACGCACACACACACACACACACACACACACACACACACACACACACACACACACACACACACACACACACACACACACACACACACACACACACACACACACACACACACACACACACACACACACACACGCCAGGCAGGGCATAAACCTGGCACAGCGCTTCTCGCTCCTCTCCCACCTGTGCGAGCCCACCTGTGTGTCCATCTGCAGAGGAGAGACGCCAGTTGTTCTGGTCGTGGGCCAGGGTGTCTCAAGTATCATCCTGTACACTTCTGTCTGTCTCTGTCTGTCTGTCCGCCCGCCCACTGGGTCTGGAAGTAGTGGTGTAAGAAGTATTCAGATCTCTTGCGTGAAAAAGTACTTAAGTAATTGGCATCAAAATATACTTACAGTGCCAAAGTAAAAGTACTAGTACTACAAAAGAATTGCCGATCTACAAGCCCACAATTAGTCTCATCTTTGTGCATTGCGCTGTGAGTGTGTAGATCAGCTATTTCTGAATAAAATAAGAGTGCTTAATGTGTTTTAAAATCTAAATCTGCAAAATAACTAGTAACTAAAGTCTTCAAGTAATTGGACTTGTGTAAAAAGTAGAGATGTAGTAGTAGAAGTATTAAGTATAGAAACATTGAAATACTCAAGCACCTCAACATTTGTATAAAGTATAGGTACCTACAGTACTTAAGTAAATGTACTTTCCACCATGCACTGGCAGTAGATAAGGGCTAAAGGGAGAGAACGCTATCTTGAAGAACTGTGTCCAAACAGAGCCGCACTACAATCCAAACACATCAAAACCGATGCAACTATAACATTTCTAATTAATTACTATTCTACCCCTCCCCCCGTCTTTGGGGGAAGGTTTCAGAATACAAGCTGACAAAATTAATGAATACGTTTAACTTTGCAAGCATATTTAGATTCGCCAAAACAAACACATTGACAAATGTTTCCCAAATGCCTTTAGATCTATGCTTTGTGCCTCAGTGTTTAGCCTAATTATTCTTTAGAGTGATTGATATGATTGAAATGCAAAAATAAAACGACACATTATTTGTTAAAAGTTGCATTGGTGCACCCTGGATTTTGTACGTGTCAGTTTAACTAATATCATTGGGCCCAAGCCCTTCGGTGCATGCAGTGTTAAAGTGTCTGCCCACAACCTCCACATGTTGTGGGTTTGAATCCATCACTGTGCATCTGGCTTTGTCGAGTGTTTAAACAAACACAATTGGCCCGTGTTTGGTGGAAGGAACCGGGCGGGTAGGGTGATATTTGTCACCTCACGTACTCCTATACAGGCAGTGACACCTGTCGGGTGTGTTGGGCGGGAGGAGTAGGACGAAGGCTCTATCTTCTATATCCTCCCGGTGGGGGCTCCTCACTGGTAGGTGAGCCAGGAGGATACAACATCAGTGACAACACACAGAAATGTGTGTTGGTGAGGAATTAATTGGCTTAACGACTAAATAGAAAAAGGTAAAAAGCGAAACTTTTACTTGAGGGGGTTCCAGGGGCCCCAGCAAAACTAGTTAATATTGCACCAAAATCAGTTTACAAACTTTAACCACATTTTATACTAAGGCTATTCAAAAATAGCCGATCTACAAACTCAAAAAGTCGTCATTTTGAACTGACACTTGCAGCCTATTCGGAAAATAACCTGCAAGCGTCAAATCGAAACGATGACAAATTGTGGGCCATGAGAGTGGTGTTCAGAAACGCTTGCAGGGGTTCTTTGGGGTGGAATGGCATTCATTGCCAATGCCCACAGGGGAAATAAAAAACCCATGGCCGTCTTGTGTGTGAAGTAAGAATCTTTATCCTTAACCCAAGGTTTTCACTCGCCGACTAGAATGACCTCACATCTGCTGGCTGCCAGGGCTCGTCTGACGGGAATATGTCTGTCCTCGCTAGGTAGCAAATGAACCTGACGCCCAGGAGACCGTCTCGCATCTGTTTTCCTTTTCACCTGTCCCCTTCCCCAGCTCCGCATCAGACTGACACACTGCTCTCCTGTGCAGAAACAAAGTCCTCCGGGGTTTCTTAAGGATGCCGTCTGCAGCTATCGATTATTTTCTTTGCGGATATTCTATCAATTAATTAATGAATCCATACAATTAAACAAATAATCGAGAAGCGCATTCTTTATTGTTTATTTTCTTAAACAAGTTTAATTGTCAGTTTTCAGTTTTTACATAGTCAGGCAATCAAGTGAATAGCCATACAGCAGATGAGCCTAGAAACGGGTCAACAAATACCTCAACTTCAAAATCCCTCCCACACCCAAAAGAGAAAATGCATCAAAATGTTCGCCTATAACAGGGGTATAGGCGAACATTTTTTCGCCTATAACAACCTGCTGCTCTTAGGCCGTCTCCCGTGGCTCCCAGTTGCTTGGGCAAAGAAGTATGTAAAGGAATAAAAGTTTTTTTTTCTTTTTTACGTTTTAATCATAATTTATTATTGTAGTAGGCATAAAGTTGTTCTTACATTCTCCTATTGTATTTTTTGCTTTCACCACCAACGCTGCTAGCTTACTGGTGTACTTGATCTGCTTTGAGAACATAGCAAACAATAAAAAAAGTAATATTGAAAGACCAGAAAAAGCACAAATGAACAAATAAAGCAAATACATATTGTGGCACCAGACAGATTCCCCAGATGACAGTGAAGTGGCAATCTAAGGACTTTTAAGACCTTTTTAATACCTAAAAGAATGCATCAAAATGAATCCACAAACTATACTATAATACTATACCCCAGTTCAAATATGATTATTTTGGGGGGTCACAAAGCAGGATTTTCCCCTTTTCAATTATTGTATAAACATCATAAAATGATACTAAATAATTGTGTAGGCAACAGCCGCCAATTACAATGAGTCGTGTCGCTCCAGGGTATGGGAATGATGTCACTTGGACAGAACTCAAACTGGGGTCTGCAGACCCCCAGGGGATGGGTCCAGGTGGTTGGCAAAACCTTATTGAAATTGTATTTTTTTTAAAGGCCCAAACATTTTCAAATGTTTCTGTTCATATATAGTATGTCATTTATATTGTATATAGCTGAAGTACTGCACCTGATAAGTCCTTGAGCCTACTGTACACACAGGTCTATCCACGTTCTTAATGTGTTGTTATTTCACCATATGTTGCTAAATTATGGGCAGGCCAATGAAATGTATTCCACACCGGTCACATCCACAGTCCATGTCTGTTGCTGTCGGGCAGGCAGCAACAACTTCATATCTACATATTTAGCCTTTTAATAGACAATTCACTCAACTCACGATACGATTGGAATCATGATTTGAGGTTCACGATACGATACTTCACAATTTTTATAACTAAAATTATTTTCCAGACAATTGATCAAAACTTTTTTTAAATTATTTCTCTTACACAAATCCATTATTTTCTATTATTTTCTTCTTCTTTTTTTTAACAATACTGTGTTTTCTCTTATCCTCTTTTCAATACAGTAGCAAATGACTGAAAACTCTTTATCAATTCTCTTCCTGTAGTTTCTTTTGCACATGTCAGTGACATCACTGACGAATCCTTGGTATCTTTACTTCCGGGTTGCATAATGGTGACATCACTGTCGAATCCTTGATATTATGTTCCTAGCCTTTCAACGCGTCGGTGTTTACCAGCTGCGTCACTACACGCTGTTTTTTGTTTTTTTTCACGCTCGCGCTAATGAAACACTAAACGGGCGGGATTATTATTTCATGTCAACATTCAAGTACAACTATCAGAAGATGTAAACCAGGTAAAGTAATGCGTCACTCTGAAAGTTTAACTAAAGTGTTCCACCTTTCCAAATGTTTCTTCTGGCTATTCACATTGCCATTCACTTTTGTCGCCCGTTTGAATCTATTTAAATCGATTTACGATTTATCGTTACATGCCTACCTTTTAATGTTTTTTCGTAAATGACTTCATCATACTGTACAAGAGTATCACACAAAAGTAGTGAAAATAGCAGATCTACAAGTTCACAATGCCACACGTTGCGAGCTTGATGGCTATTTTCACACATTTTAAATGTTTTAAAAATAATAATGAAAAAGGGGACGATTTTGGACATGCAAGCTAGGTTTCCACCTGGGCAACGATTTCTAACCTGCTATAATGGACTTTGAGGACACACTGGCTTGGAAGCGTGCAGCCGCCCCTCCAGGTTAAATGGTGTCACTTTTACGCAGCTCTTTGCGAGTTGTTTTTGCAGGTGACAAAGTGCCAAAATGCTACATGGTACAAAAAGAAATCACAGACATTTTGGACACAAAAGAAATGACTGGAGGCGGTCATAAAAAAAAGAAAGAAAAAAGAGGGTAAACGTGTGTATTTTAGCCTGTCATCTCTTGGCGTGTTCTGGGGCCTCTCTGTCCAGCTCTGGGCCCTCTGAATCATTCAGGGCTCCTGCTGCTGCTACCATGCTTCCATGGTAAACATGAAAAAGTGAACGATGCAAGTTTAAACAAGGAGGGCTCTTCTTGCGCTCCGGTGGAGGGTTGATCGGTGGGCTAGAAATGTCAGGCTCCGAGGAACAGATGCATAATTGAAACATTGCGTTGCTGCCGCGGCTGCGGCATGGACGTGGGAGGAGGAGGGGACGTGATTGATACCGTTTTGGAACACTCGTGTCCCTCGGTGCTGGCGGGGCTTTTACCTGTGGAGAAACCATGGGGGGAGGAGAGGAGGTCGGGGGGGGGAGGTGCTTAGGTGGCTCATCTGGGTTTTGGAGGGAAATTGGTGCCATCCATCAAACGGCGCATTTAACAAACGCCAACGCGGGGGCGCCGGCCAACAAAAGGATTTCGTATTTAAGGTGGTGAACCGGGAAACGTGTGAGGTGCAGGGAACTGGTGAGGGTCTATCAATCAGCCAGTCAGCTCCTTTATTTAACAAGCGAGGGCCACGGACCCCGAGGGCCACACTCCATATTCTGGCTGGTTGGGCTTCCAGTTCTTCTCCTGTAAGAAGAGAAGGAGAGGGGAGGGGGGGGGGGGGGTGAAGGCGAAGAGGGACATGGACGGATGGAGGTGGAGCGGAGGGGGGGGGGGGGTTTCAGGGTTTGGCCTGTGTCCCCTGGCGTGCCGTTGCGCTTCATCTTCTCGGTGCAAGGGCCTGGAACTGCCGTTTGATGGGATTTTCAGCCCCGTGGCCTCCTGCGCTGTCCCATGCATCCATCTGGAGGGCTGCCGGGCGCACAGGACCGGAGGAGAGCCATGGCCACTCAGCGACAACGGCCATAAAGAACAAGCCGTGGGGCCAACCGCCAACCGCCACTGATCTGAGGCCTGCGGGCTCTGTGTCGGCGGACAGCTAAGGCCCAACAGCTCCAGTGGCACGCATCCCTGTCAGGGACACATACCGAGCTGATCTCAAAGCTGCTGCTGTTGGTGCTCAGTTGAGCAGGGCAGGGGGGGGGCGCGCCCTCAGCCAGACAAGCCACATCCAGTTGGGCTTGTCATCACTGTGACTCCTCAGCAAGCCGGGGAGTGGAGGAAGGAATTTGATATTCAGCCACCTTAATGGTGTGGTGAGACGACAGCGTGCGCGTGTGTGTGTACTTGTGTTACCATACTTGTGAGGGCCAAATGTCCCAACAAACAGTAGAATTTGAGAAATATGAGTGAGGACAATTCTCCTGGTCCACACAAGAGAAATGGTTTATGTGTGGTTAGAAATAGATGTGCGGATTACGGTACAATTAGGAAAAGATCCAGGTTTGGGTGAGGGTTAGGACTATAGGTATTTAGGGGTTAAGTTGTATTTATGCCGTTAGTTGTGCACCAGTGTCGCATACAGGAAAGTAGGCGATGTACAAGCTCACAATGCACTGGGAGATTGGTTATCTGCTATTTATCAACACATTTTTGACGTCCTATAATAGTGCTGTCCTCACAAGGATAGCAATACAAACTTGTCCGTCCGTCCGTGTGTGTGTGTACAGGCTGTTTACCTTTGCACTGCTAGCCTACACGTTGCAGCTTATTCAGTATCCAATAAACGATAGCAGCAGTGGTGGTGTGTGACTGTACAGGTGTAATAGCCACGCGGATTTCACTGCAGCGTGTGACTCGAATAAGCCTCTTAGGATATAAACTATTTTTTTCCTATTTTTCACTGCCGCAATAAACCCTTCCGTGGGAAAATAATGCCTTCTTTGCATGTTCAATCAGACAAGCGAGCTCACCTCCAAGGAGAAGTACAATTTAATACCACGAGGCGCGCCATCCAGAACAATAACATCAGCAATATATAATTGAAAATCAAGTCCAAATATGCAAAGACAATCATTATTGGCTCTCATTATTGGCTCCAATTTATGTGTGCCTTGGGGGACAGAGCGGCAAATTATAGATTGGTTTATGGAGAGCTCATGTGCACGTGGCACCCCCAATTCCATAATTGTAGCGGACATGGACACGATTTCAGCCTGATGGAACCGACGTGGAAGAAAAAAGAGAAAAAAGTTTGGACTGAGAACTGTTTTTGTTTCTCCTCGGGGCTAGATGCGGTGTCATTAGCATATCCTTCTCTCCTGACGACTGTAAATTCAGCGAATGCAGCCCCAGCGATGGGCTAGGTGGGCAGACGGCAGACTGTATAAATAAACAGAGTCTGTCTGAGGGCAGCACTGCGGCCCCCACCTGCCCGACATCAATCAATATTACAGCGGCCACTGGCAGCCCAATCGTCCTTTTATAGGCTTGTGAAATGATCAAACATCTGCTCATAACCTTGCTTTCATATATAGATGCATCTTACGTACAATATCAAACCTCGCGTGATACCTGGCCCCCACCGTGCTCTGGGGTTTAACCACGACAATACCGCGGTTTCGAAGTAAACATCTCTTCTAGCCAAAGGTGTGCATGTTGTGAAGAGTTTACGTGCGGTTTCTAATGGTAAATATAGGCTTGAGATGGCCCTCGTCGACAGCAGAACCAACAGCAACGCACCACGGAGCTCAAGCGTACAGCAAAAGACTCGCCCCAACAGCCTGGATCGATAGGGGAGAGAGGGGGGGATCACACATTTCTGATTAGACCTTGTTCCTCACCTCATAGTTTCCACCGTAATCGCACCGACCAACCGTTGTTTCCCCGCGTTGGACTCCGAGCTCTCGACTGAGGCTTTGGTATACCGTGTCAAACAGATCCTTGTTTACTGCCTAAAAAGTGCACCGTTTTGACAGAAGCTCCCAAAACATAACAGAACCATAGCCCGGGTAACTAGTTTGGAGGCAGACGCGGACAAAGGTTGAGCGGGGCCTCGTCCACGGGGAGAGGGGTGAATGAATCCAAATGGTCCAAGGTTAATGGTGGCGTGGAACAAAATAGATTCAATGCCAGGGGCACGCTGACAGGTGATTTGACACGAGCGAAGGTGTGGGGCCATCAATCTCCTGCATGCCGCAGGCCGCCTTTCTGACCCTCCCCCGGCCGGCCTTTGGCAGCTAGGGGGCGCCAGGTGTCATGACGCCCTGACCTGCAGAGGTCTTCCCAGTGGCGCACCTGCCATCTGCCTTAAAAGCTCTCCTCCCCACAGCTGGAGGAGACTCCCGTCACTTTACACGCTCGGCTGGAGAGATGAAACCGTGATTGGAAGATGGTGAACTGTGACTGGCAGGCAGCGCAGGAGACTCAAACACCCCCTCCCCCCCTCCTCCTCCCTCCTCCGACACCCACACCTGGCCAAATGCAAACGACTCAACATGCTTTTCTTTTTACAAAAAATGTTTTGTCTGGAATGTTGAATGAATTAATGAATAGTTTACTTCGATACTCTATGAATAATGCACAGTGAGACGTTACAAAAAAAAAGCATTTTCCTTTAGCCTGCTCGAAAAGGTATAGGCAGAAGCTTGTAGCTTATTAGTGCCTATCCTTTTTCCAGTTTGTTACTTTTTTATGTAATGGTGCAGCCTGTCCTGCATTGTTGTGTACTAGATACAGTATACAAGCTCACAACGCGCCACACTGCAACGTGTTGTGATCCTCTTTTTAAATGTATTTATGGTGTAGACGGGGGGGGGGGGGGGGGGGGGGTCCAAGTACAGGGCCAACTCGGGTCTAGTTTACCAAGTCTACAGTAGTGTTCTCAATGGGGGTGGTACAGCCCCCCCGCGGTGCGTATATCTCAAATAAAAAAAAAAGCTATGAGATGTTTTATAAATTATAAAAGCAACACAATACACACAAAGAAAATAAAGCTTACATTTTAATTGGGTAAGGGACATGGAAATTGGAACGGCGGCCTTGGCCCATAAAAGGTTCAGAAGCACTGGTCTAGAGGGTTTAAGTGGTTAAAACGCATTCTCATGGTCTAGTTTAGCCTATGTACTGTATGTACAGCAGGACTTTGGATTTAGACCATTTTTGCAAGTATTTCTTCCGTCTGAATGTGCATACGTGTGTGTGTGTGTGTGTGTGTGTGTGTGTGTGTGTGTGTGTGTGTTTGCGTGTACTGTATGTGTACGTGTGTGCACACACACACACACACACATGCACGCTCCTCCCAAGGAAGGCATCCCCGGGAGGGGTGTGTGTCTCCGCTTTATGCTTAAACCTGACATAAATGCCCAGTCACAAATCCCTGGGGGCAGCCACGCTCGTAGGCACAAAAGCAAATATTTCTCTTTGCTTGATCGTGGCCAATCCCTTTTAACATCCCCGCCCACTGACCCCCCCCATCCACCCCCACCCCACCTTCACACCCACCAACCACTAACCACCAACCCTCCACTCATTGCTGCCGGCCGGGCAGAAACCTCTTATCTCCGTCCTTTAACTTTTTATGTTTTTTCTTTCATAAATAAAATGCCCTACTTCGTCATGCTATACAGCGTCACACAAAAGTAGCCGATCTATAAGCTCATGTGAGCTTGTAGATCTGCTATTTTTCATAATATTTTTTTTATCCGGAAAAGTAACACCTTTGGGACATAATGAGGTTTCCACCCCGACAGCAAACGCACTCTACTCTCTGAACCTACCCGGCACCGCAAGCCAGCCATTTGTCACAAAGTAATTATAGAATTATCGATTGGCAAGCAATTAATGCCTTTTTTCCTCTTTTACCCCAATCACCCCCCCGCCCGCTCCCCTCATACACCCCCCCCCCCCCCCCCCACCCCTTTCCCCATCTTTTAATTTGTAGTCGTGTAAAGGAGAATAAGAGAAAGGGAAAAGGAAAAAAAAGGGTGCGTGGGGGTGGGTGGATGGGTGGGTGGCGGACGGGGAGTAACACATTTAATCCCGCTGGCATTTCCTAGTGCTCCTCAAATTAATAGGGCGACAGGGACGAAAAAAAAGAGGGGGGCCTTTCTCTTTCTCTCCGTCTGTTTCCTCTCTAGATTTGTCCCTCCTCGTCTTGCCTTGCTGATCTATCTCCTAGCCGTCAGCGAGCTGTTTAGGGCAGGCAGAGACACACTGCTCTGCTGGGTTTTCGGAGGCTATGGTAACGTCAGAGGTTTTCGGGCACTTTGAGAATGTATGCAGGCAGAATTGAGGTGTGTGTGTGTGTGTGTGTGTGTGTGTGTGTGTGTGTGTGTGTGTGTGTGTGTGTGTGTGTGTGTGTGTGTGTGTGTTTTTTCGGTTCTCGGAAACCGTTGGTCTGTTCAAATTGCCAGATGTAGATATAGGTATATGACAAAATTGTGGAGGTACTTCTTTGGCCTACCTACTGGCATTGTGCACAATAATGAGCCGCTGATTGGTCCAGTGGTTTGCGAGATTAGAGAGATTACCTCTGGACAAACCCTCTTATAAGCCTCCTATACACAGCCATGCTATAGAAATGACATAATGACATGTATACACAATAAATCATCAGTGTTCATTTTTACTCCAATAGCGTATATAGGCTACACATGGAACCGTCCATTTGGTTGCCATTTGTGGTTAAAGTAACACTGGGGATTTCACTGTGTATAATACTCGATTCCATATTCTGTAACAGTCTTATTCATTTCCCCCTGACAGCCTTCACTTTTCACAATTTTTTCCCCTCCCCTTCATTTTTTTTTTCGCTCTCTCCAGCAGCTGCCGTGGTTTGCGGTAGTCCAGATGGACGTGCACAGGAACAGTTCAAATACCAGCGGCTGGCAGGTGTCGGAGTCGGGATGGATGTCACAGAACATCACGGTAATAACATATGGACGGCGACAGGAGAGCTGATCTCCCTTCTGGCAAAGTTGGATAAGGCGTCCTCTCCCTTCCTCTCTCTCTTTGCTTCTCACTCTCCTCTCCGTGGCTTTCATATTCTTCAGGTGCACACACCTCTTCTCTTCTCTCTCTTATCCACGCCACGCTGCCGTGGAAATGTTTCTTTCATGCCTTTAGAGAGAAGTGATGATGGCTTAAAAAGGCCCTTATCTTGAGCCGCTCTGTTGTGTAGGAAGAAAGGGAAATTGCTCGCGTGCGCAAACTCCAACTTCTTGATGTGAATATGCAATAGTATGCGTCGCTACAGCTGTGATTCTCAACCCTTTTTTTGGCCACGGACCCCCATTTCATAATATTTGTCATAAGAACATTTTTATTGTTAGACATAATTTGAGCTGATATGGTCTGTCATTTGGTCTATAATTCCTTTACTGTCGTGCAGTGACAGTGACAACAGTGAAACTGTACCTTCTCTAGTTGTATTTATTGTGTTGGGGAGCATTAAAGTATCCCATTTAGGGCGGGAACCCCTATTTGTAACTATACCTTTCAGGACGGGAACCCCTATTTGTAACTATACCTTTCAGGACAGGAACCCCTTTTGTGGTTCTTGTTGCTATGTACAGTATACAGCAACATACATTTGTTGTATTTTTTGAATAAATATTTGAAGTTTTTCAGAAAACTTCAACTCCATTTTGCCGTAACTTACTGGTAGTTCAACTACATTCATATTTTTGTCTTGTGTCAAGTAGTTCAACTACTTTTTGAGTAATTTTTTGTAATTTAACTACTCAATTTACAAACTACAATATTGGGCAATAACCCCATTTGAAAGACAGGACTACTTCTTCCATCCTGATTGCTCTGAAGGCATGTCAGGACATGACAAGCCAACGCTGCCTCTGATTGGCTTGCCCTGGAAGCACTTGAACGCTTTGCAGGGTTGGCGTGTCTTGCTGCAAAGAGGCCAGTGTGATCACACAAACACTACGTCACCATGGACAACCACAGTTAATTTATGACCAGCCAGTGCTGCATGTGAGAGGCCATTGGCAAGGATCTTTTCAGTGCCAAACAGAACCACCTTTCCCATAAGAACGTTGAGAGACTGCTCGTGTCACGATATAGGCCCAATTGTTGTAAATAAATAAAATAAAGTAGCTGGAATCTTTCAGAGAGAATGTAACATTGTTTAGTTGAGGCATATGTAGGTGTAGCTAGCTATCATTATACAAGATACCGGTCATTTAGTTCATCATTAGTGCAGAGGAGAAATGTGTCATTACAGTTTTAAGTTTAAAGACTAGACTGTTTCTGTGTTTAGATTGACATCAGATGTCATGTAAGATCATTGTTTTAAAGTCTCTAATCTTTCCAGAACCCAGAAAAAGAAAAGAAGGGTCAACTTAAAAAAAAAAAAAAAAAACTCAGTTGAGAGACATATCTACTGCCATGGTGAACTGTAACCACTGGACGAATTAGCATTATAAACTACTCTTTCAAAGTAGCTTCCACAACACTGGTATTTACTTGTACAGTACATGACTAATGGTGAAGATTAACAATCAATGACCCCTGGGGGACCCCAGACTCCACGCTAAGTACTACTACTGTGCCATGATCATTGTGTGACAGTGTGGGGTCATACAATGACCAACAACAACATGGAGTCCTTGAGGGGGTTCCAGGGGGTCCCCAGTGAAATGTGTTAATATAGCATGAAAATCCCTTTAACCGCTTTAACCCTATATGCTGTATCTGCAGCCAAATACATATTAATTTGGGGGTCCTTGACATGACAAAGTTTGTGAAGCACTGTTGTATGATGCCTTTGTACAAATAGGCTATGATATGTGTACACCACGTGTTACTATAACACATCTCTTTCTCCACCAGTGCTTTTGGATGTTTTCTCTCTACTAAAATAGAATGTATTATATTATAGACTTTTTATTTTAAGGATCAGAATCCAAAGTGGGTCACAGGCCCACTTCTTGTATGCTCCCACATGCAAACAGTACCAATAAATATGTAATGAGGCTGTATCCCAGGGCATGAGAAGACTTGGAGAGTTTCCCATTTCGTTGCTGTCGGGCAGAAACCTCTTATCTCCGTTATTTTAACTTGTTGTGTTTTTTCGTAAACTAATGCCCTACATGATCATACTACAGTGTCACACAAAACAAAAGTATAACAAGCAGAACATAGCAGATCTACAAGCTCGAAACGCGGTGCGAAGCTTGTCAATCTGCTATTTTTGAATTTGAACCCTGAAAAGTAACAGTTTTTGGACATTAGGAGGTTTCCACCCGACAGAGACGATATGCTTCCAATCTGAATCAAGTATCCCAGCACTTTCCTCCCGTCAAAGCCAAAGCTATAGAGTCTAAATTGCAAATCTTCCTCAGAGCAGCATCGGTAATGATCTGCATCTCCACAAGCGAGAAGGAACCGCTGTTGTCACTGATCAGACAAACAATGACAATGATAGGCATACTGACCGAAGTAATCATGGCTATACATTTCTTTGTTCTGTTTTGTTTTTGTAATCAACCACCAGCAAACATTTGATCGGACAATTTAGTATAACTACGGCTGCCTATGGACTTTATTTCTCTGTGCATGTAATGAGATCCCCTCCTCCACAACACTCTCTCTCTCTCTCTCTCTCTCTCTCTCTCTCTCTCTCTCTCTCTCTCTCTCTCTCTCTCTCTCTCTCTCTCTCTCCCCCTCTCTCTTTCTCTCTCTCGCTAGGCCTGTCACAATTATGACATAATCGCAATTATCTCCTTTTTTCCACGGCTATTTCCGCTATCTTTTAAAAAGTATGAAAGTGTAATGTGTGAAAGTTGTTAAACATATTTTGTTGTTTATGCAGCCTAAAAGCCAAACAGATATGTATTATTTGCATGTTACAACGTTCAGTGCCCCAAAAAAGCGTAAATTGTTCATCGTATAATTGTCTAACTAAAATGTCATGATACATGACAGCCCTCTATCTCTCTCTCTCTCTCGTTCTCTGCTTCTCTGTGTGAATGGCGTTCCTCTGACAAGTATTTAAGGAACAATTTTGAAGTCATGCAGGAGGGCCTTTCCTCTCTCCGCGGTGTAGCTGCAGCTGATCAATACTCCCCCTCAGGATGTTCTTCAAACACACATACAACAATATTCCTCCATGAAAGACACCGAGATATTGACCTGTTTTCCTTCCTCGTAGCTGTTCTGCCTTTCCCTGAAAGACAGGCGTACCCAGGAGAGACGTTCTGCAGACCCACATGGTCCACCAAGTCTCTCGCTCTTTATGGCTCTTTGACGCCGATTGAATACTTTATTAACAGTTTGCAAAGGTGCAAGGTACAGTTAATAATGCTAAAAGGATAACACAAAAAGCGAGCTTGTTTCCATTGCGGTCCTATGTATTCAATTCATCGAGATACATAAAACATTCAATACTATACGAAGAAATCATCAATACTAGGAGCAGTAAAAGTATATTTACAGAAACACTGCGGGGGGTCATTTCTTTTGGCAAGCTAGAAGAATTGCAGACGGGTGCTCTTTTATGGTGGTTTTGAGGTAGGGAGTCTTGGGGGGGGGGGGGGGGTACTTTCTCTACACTCCATTTCAAAGACAATAGGTACTTTTTACTCCATTAACATTTCTAGGAAGGGAAAAAAGTACATGAATGAACTACTATGCTATTTAAAATAAAGTGAAAATAGCTGATCTACTGGCTCACAGCAACGCGCCACATTGCGACACATTGTGAGCTTTTAGATATTGTAGCTCGTTTCGCTATTTTTGAAAATGTCTAGACAAGACATTTGTCCAGAATTCAATGCAAAAACGTCTTACATTGATTCAAGTATTTCTAAAAGCATGTACTTAAGTATTTTTTTAAAGCAAGTTCCCTACTCCAGTAGGCTACTTTAACTCAAGTACAAATTTCAGGATTCCATTTCAAAAATAGCAAACGTAGCGGATCTATTTTTGAATAGCCAACAATAGCCCCCCTGGACCCCACTTAGAGAACCACTGTTCTAGAAACAGCCAAAGCCTGCAGCATACAGTATGGTCATAACTGCCGCTGATGTGGTCATCCATGGTGGGTGGGTGGGCGGAAGGACATACCATCTGTCTGGGCGGTGAAACACCGTGCCAGCTTTGCTTATGGACCATCTGACTTCTTTGTCTACCAAGCCATTAGAGCAATGTAGAGTCAGTGCGTGTGCGCTGTTGATACATCCAATTCATGCCACCGGATCAACGACACTGCAAGCTCAGCAAAGATGCCACGGTTTATAAGGCAGTGACAAAGCACTGACCAACGGCGGCCATGCAAAGGCTATCATTAGCAGAACGCTGGCTGATAAGAATGAACGCCGATGCCAGGAGCTGTCACTGTCTATCTATCCGGTTCTTCTCCTCTCTTTAGCCTTCTCCTCCATCCATCTACTTCAGTGATTCTGAACGTTTTTTGGTCGTGAGGATGTTGCAAGTGGGGCCCCAAATAATTGGAATGGAATAAAACGATTTTCATGTGTTATATTACGAAATGACATGGTGTTTTATCTTAATACTGTACCAATAGATAGGAAATTAAAGTATACTACGTTAGTTCCGTTGATCCACGTCGCAACACAATCGATTGTATGATCATTAAAATCAAACATGCTCTGAAAATGCACGTGGCCCACCCATTTGACCACTTAACACGGCAGCCATTCGGCGGTTTGTGTGTGTGTACGTGTGCGTGTGATGTGCGTGTG
This sequence comes from Gymnoscopelus microlampas, assembly GCF_963454915.1. Classification (NCBI taxonomy): domain Eukaryota; kingdom Metazoa; phylum Chordata; class Actinopteri; order Myctophiformes; family Myctophidae; genus Gymnoscopelus; species Gymnoscopelus microlampas. The sequence continues at coordinate 18,171,524 of NC_139944.1, read as the reverse complement.
CGTGTCTGTTTAGGATTACTAATTAATAATTTGAAAAATTATTGGAAAACTAAATCTGAAAAGTAACTCAAGCTGTCCAATAATTGTAGTGGAGTAAAAAGCACAATATGGGGTTTAAGTGGTTAAGTACAGTATCAGCCTACTTGAGTAAATGTACTCAGTCACTTGTTTCCACCACTGATTTTTTTTTTTTAATAAGGAAATCAAAACGGACAAGAAGAGCAACAGGTTGGCGTTCTGGTCTGTATGGTTGTGAGGGGGGTTACGATACCATAGAGCTGTGGGGGGGGGGGGGGATGTGTGGGGTGGAAAGGGGTCCCGCTTGGCCCCGACAGACGGGGAGGAGAGCACATCAGCGAGCGCCCCTTGTTCCCGGTCGGGCCAGGACCTGTGAGTACAGGGTGGACACCCCTCATCAGCCCCTCTACCCTCCCTCATACACTCGCCTTTCCAGGCCCTCATTTTACACATGATTAGGCCGCCACCTGTCCTCCGGCTGGCCCCTGCCTGCCTGGCCCCCGGTGGCCACAGTATATACTGCTGCAACACAACGGCATTTAGCACTGGCAAGGTAGTACGCCCGTTTGACCACATGAACCACTTGGTGCCAAGGACCCCCAAATTGATATGTATTTGGCCGTAGACCCCCCCACATCTGAAAACGTTTGTGCCAGGGACCCGCCAGAAAAGATGCTTTGTGTTAAAAAAAAATCTAATTAATACACAAAGTTGAACACGAAGTGATGCACTGTGACCTTGTAGATCTGCTATTTTTGAATAGCCAACGTGTAAATGGATAAAGTGGTAAAAATGATTGTGATGCTGTATTAACACCCCCTGGAACCCCATCAAGGACCCCTGGGCGTCCCCGGACCTCACTTTGAGAACCAATGTCTCAGCGGACCTATTCTGGCCATTTGGTAATAGGCAAACGTTCAGTGAAAATATAGGCAAACCTTTGGTGAAAATTGCAGACAAAAATAGACGATCTACAAGCAGTACATCAAGAGTCATTGTAGAGCTTGTAGATCGTCTTTTTACATATTTGACAGTTGTTAAGTCTACGAACGAATGGCTATAGCAGCATCATGGAAGCAAGAACGGGAGTGGGTTCGGGCGGCCCACTCGTTGTCACTGCGACATCATGGGACCAAAGGAATGGCTTGAAAGGAGAAGATCTACCACACTGCTCCTCATTGACTTACATTGTACGGCAAAACCACTCTGGAGGCTCTTTTTCAGCCCGTAAACGAATGCAAACAAAGCTGATTCTGACAGTAAAAGCCAGTACTGTTTTGTTTTTTAATAGAAATGTCAACTTCCTGTTGATTTTACTATTTGAAGATCCGGATCCAGATATGCAGATCCAGCCCGGGTTCTAATAAAAATAGCGAAATCAATAGGAAGTTGACATTTTCATTAAGAAAACAAATAGTACTGGGTTTGGTGATGTTCTATACTGTCAGAATCAGCTTTTGCTGTTTAGTTTACAGGCTAAAAGAGCCTCTTCACCGTACAATTTAAGTCAATGAGGAGCATATTTTAAATTATCAATTTCCAGTCAATGGAAAAAATATTTTTGATTTCTTGCCCACCTTTGTTGTTACATCATGGCAAGGTAACTACACAACCCAAAGCTCTACCAAAGTGTTCTTGCCTGTAAAGGAGTAGTTCACCCAAAAATGTGCTTATTTTCTATCAATTACGCACCCCATGGAGCATTCCTAAGTCAATAATTTGACGACCGGGTCATCTGTCAGTAGGAGACTCCTACTCAAAGTAGGAGACTCTTTGAGACTCCGCCGGTCATCACATTATTGGCTTAGGAATGCAACAAAAACAAAAAAATCTCCATGAATTCAAGGCTCCATGGCGTGAGTAATCGATAGGGAAAAAAAGTCATTTTGGGGGTGAACTATCCCTTTAAGGGTTCTTGATAGAGCCATAAGCCATTATGATAAATGGTTCTTTAAAGAACCGTGGTCGGAAAAACTCTTTCTGGAACCCCAAAAAAATCTTTCTTCTGAAGAACCAGCCTCAGCTCCAGTTGTCACATTTATCTTTCCGTGTGTATAGCTTGGTCATTTCTGCTGCTGCTCATGTCGGTGTAATTCTGTTCTATATCAATGGAAGGCACTGTTTACTATGGAATAGAGCTGCACACAGGCTCTGTGGCCAGGCTGATGTTCTTCACACATCTACTGGTGCACATGAATCAACACACAATACATTGATGCATTCCATGTCTTCTTTCCTTCTTTTTTTGGTTTGTTTGTTGGTAGAGACAGTCTTACTCACTTTAACCATGTCATCCCTATTTCAGCCATGTAATTATAGGCGAAGATGATCAAACATGTAGATTTTTTCTGTCATACTTTCTTCCAATTTATTTTCAAAAGATTCTCTTTTTGATCAAATGAATCTTTCAAAAACAGCAGATCTACAAGCTCACAACCCATCACGATGAAACATATTGTGAACTTGAAGATTGGCTTTTGTATTTTTAAAGATTACTTTTATAGTATAGTATACTGTACAATAGGGCTTAACCTAAGCCCTGTATACTTCTTTGTAATACAAATTGAAAAAATAGCCGCTAAGAACTTGTAGATTGACATTTTTTTCTTATTTTTTTGAATTCTCAAAACAGGGACACCAGGCAGGGTTAATGTTGTTAAGCGTTTAACCCATTAAAACCAGGAAAGCATCTCGTGTCATTTTAGATTTTTGCGTTGGCTATTCAAAAAATAGCAGATATACAAGCTCACAGCGCGTCACTTCGTGCCGCGCTGCGTGCTTGTACATCTGCTATTTTTGAACATTTTCGAAAAATCTTGAAAGTGTGAGAACTGGTTTAGAAGCCTTTTTAGAATCGGCCTCAGGTCTTAATGCACGATGACGACAGTTTTCTTTCGCAACGATAGTTAGTGAACAAGTGTTTCCCATCGATCACAAAGCCCATCAGTCGTCAATACGGCTACGGTTTCCCGTTCACCTCCTCTCGCTCACAGTTCACTGGTGTGCACTGAGGAGCCAGGGCACATTAAAGGTGCGCCTCATGTGGAAACTGACAGAGGCTGGGTTTTATTACTTTAGCGCCCTGAATACATTTTCCACCTGTTTGAGCGCGTTGGCGCGATGCATAGTGACGCGGTGTGACACACTGCGTTATCCCTGGGTAATTCAGCCCGCCGGTAATACATTTATGCTCTGTCAGAGCAGGAGGGGGAACGGACCTGACCCGCACTGGCCTCTGCTACCTTCTGATGCTGCTGGCTTCAGACAGTCTCTCTCTCTCTCTCTCTCTCTCTCTCTCTCTCTCTCTCTCTCAGAGAGAGAAGCGGAGGTCACGGAGTGGAAAGAGAAAATCCTCTTCTGTTTGAAATAAAGATAAGCTTTGTATAATAATTAATTATAGAACTTCAGGTTCACCGGTTGACGCCTGCACGGTCTCTCCCTTTAACAGAATGCTGAACCATCCTCTTTAAAATGAGAACAGGTTACACATGCTCTTTATTTTAAATCGCATATCTAAGCCTTTGGAAGGAAAGATGCTCTGACTCTGGCACAGTGAGTTCTCTTTTTAATGTAAAAAAACCTCTTATCATTAACTAACCGCTTAAGTAACATAGGACTGAGGCAACATAGGGCTAAAGTAACATAGGGCTAAAGTAACATATCTAAAGTAACATAGGGCTAACGTAACATAGGGCTAAAGTAACATAAGGCTAAAGTAACATAGGGCTAAAGTAACATAGGGCTAAAGTAACATAGGGCTAAAGTAACATAGAGCTAAAGTAACATAAGGCTAAAGTAACATAGGGCTAAAGTAACATAGGGCTAAAGTAACATAGGACTAAAGTAACATAAGGCTAAAGTAACATAAGGCTAAAGTAACATAAGGCTAAAGTAACATAAGGCTAAAGTAACATAGGACTAAAGTAACATAGGGCTAAATAATATATTCAAGAGCACATTTTGTTCATTTCATCCTAGACTTGCATGATACTGACATGATACTGACCATGATATGGAGACACAATGGCATGACTAAACTGGCATATAATAAATAATAAGAAAGTAATACAAAGGCCCCTCAAGAGCACCTCAATGCTTCGCTTTCAAATATTATTGCTTCCAGCGCCCCCCCAATGTTCTCTGAACACCCCCTGGGGGGTGGTACCACCCCCGTTGAGAAACACTAAACTATAAACCCTATATACTTAGTTGACCGGAGTCCCCCTGGGCTCTATACTAGAGACCTTACTGTTGTCACTGTACACTAAATATATTCACCAACAATTGCAACGTGGGGCTATTTTCACCCAGAACAGGAATGCTATGGGTTCTAGTGGTTAAAATGCTGATACTGTAAATGATAAGCTAGGATCACAGGAATTATAATTTGATGAGCCCATGGCCTATATGTGGTCGTTGGCATGGGCAAACGGCATGGGCAGAACTGCAAAGTAGTTGATAATATCAAAAAAAGTATTCATTTATCCATGGCATGATGTGGCATGTACTTATACTGTAAACGATAACTCAAGATATACAGTATGGCGTTCAGAATTTAAAGAGGAACAACTCAATGTCCAACATTATCTCTATACAGTATGTTGCAGGTCTTCCATTACGTCTCTGTCGGGTGGAAACCTCATGTCCAGAACTGTTACTTTTCAGGATCCAAATTCAAAAAATAGCAAAAGTAGCAGATCTATAAGCTCAAAATCAAGCTTGTGGATCTGCTACTTTTAGTGCTTTAGTGTGACGCTGTAGTATGATCAAGTAGGTCATTAATTTACGAAAAAAACACAAAAAGTTTCTTCACGACAGCAACGATAACAGCAATAACCAGTGGTGGACAAAGTATACTCAAGTAAATACTCAAGTATTCAGAAGAACAAATTACGTAATTTTGGTACGTTTTGGTCCCAGGGAGACACCAAATTTCTCTTCTGGGTCTCGAGCTGAAAAGGTTTGGGGATATCTGCTTCAAGGTCATACATATTCTTGACTCCCTGTCGTTGGCATAGTCCTACAGTTCGCCAAGATCGCCATATTGTTTTGAAATAACATCATGCAAATTTGATAGAGATCTAGTCCTGGGTGAATGCGAGTGGCAGAGAGAGACAGAGAGAGAGAGAGAGCAGTCAGAGTGAAGTTTTTTCAAGTCTTTGTCCCTCCTCAATTTACATGCCTAATGAAGCCGAGCGCCGAGTTAATAGCGGGTGTAATGACTTCTGACTGGCTGGACTGTGGTGCTGCCAGGGTACCTACCAGGATGCTATAGGAATGGCTGGTCTAGTGGTGCTGCCTGGGTACCACAGGGTGCTAGGAATGGCTCGCTCACAGGGCACAATGGACTTTGACTGGTCGCGCTGCAGAGCTGACTGCAGAGAAGAAGGGCTCTGAGTGGACAGGGCAGGCAGACTCCTAGCTCAGAGAACTCGGGTTGACACTCGTGTCATTTTGTATCAGTTATAGAAGGGACACGGATTGTTTTCCAGTGGCAGAGAAAAGGGAAGGAAAATGTGGCGAAGTGTGTCATAGTGTAGCAGAGATTCTCCCCTTTGGATGACAGTTACAGTAGTTCACCCAGTGGTGGAAAAAGTACTCAAATATCTTACTTAAGTAAAAGTATCAATACTGTAATACTGCAATATAGAAATACTGTGTTACAATTAAAAGTCACAAATTAAAAATACTTAAAGTACCAAAAGTAAAAGCACTAAAATGTTTGGAAATAGCAGATCTACAAGCTCACAACGCGTCGTGATGCGACGCGTTGTGAGCTTGTAGATCGGCTATTTTCAAATAGCCTATGTATAAAATAGGGCTAAAGTGGTTAATGTATGTTCTATAATGGAATAATTGATAGTTGCAAACTAACTAGTAACTAAAGTCTTCAAATAATTGTAGTGGAGTAAAAGTACAATATTTGCCATGTAGTGGAGTAGAAGTAAAACTACTGAAAATTGGAAATACTCCAGTAAAGCAAAATAGAATTAATGTTGGGGGCTAGTCCGGGATCTGGGATTTCCGGTGTGGTGCGAGGTCAAAGTGGTGTGGGGTGGGGTTGAATTTAGCAGAGGAGTTATAGCTTTCCACACGGGGGGAAACTGGGGTTCAAATCCAGGTGTTTACGTTCTTTTACGTTCTTTAGGATGTTTTGTATTAATTTTGTTATCTTCCTCAGCCTACCATGTAGAGAGTAGTTGAGATGCAAACACAGTTGTCATTGCATTCACGAGTCTGTTTACCTGCAACCTTTTCCACAACAATTCCCTTTGAAGCGATGTCAGACAAGTTTTCCTATCTCTCTACAGTATACATGCTCTATTGTTCTGAAAATTGCCTGGCCTCCAGCGAGGGAAAAAAAAAAAAGTTGAATTGTAACTGACCTTCAAAGAACGACTCCAGAGCCTTTGTCTCCTTTGTGTTGTTTTTTTTGTCAATTGCTTTGCTGTTAGTCAAAGGGCAGCCCTGTTTAACCCATTAAGACCAGGAACGCTTCTGTGTCATTTTAAGATTTCTTTGGCTATATGAAAATAGCAGATATACAAGCTCATAGTGCGGCACCGAGTGCCGCACTATGAGCTTGCAGATCTGCTATTTTAAAAAAAAATCTTTTATACATTTTTAACTCAAATCTTTGCTTCTGGGGGTCCCTGGAACAAAATATTTTTAGATGGGAGGGGGTCCGCGGACAAATACATATTATTTTGGGGGTCCTTGACATGAAAAAAGTTTGAACACCATTGATAATATTGCAACATAAGTTAAAAAAAATAAAAAAAATAATAATTAGGAAAAAAAACTGTTAGGATTTAGAAGACATTTGTAAAATCCCCAGAAGCAAAGATTTGAGTTAAAAACTTTCGCTTTAAAGAAACTATATATATATTCAAACTAAAGATTTGCAGACATTTTCATGATTTAAAAAAAATAAATAGCAGCTCTACAAGCTCATAGTGCGGCACTCGGTGCCGCGCTATGAGCTTGTAGATCTGCTATTTTTAGATAGCCAAAGAAATCTTAAAAATGACACGGATGCGTTCCCGGTCTTAAAGGGTTAAAGTCAAAGGCAGCATAATGCTAGCGTATAGATTAGGGTGGGAGGCTACACACTGTAGATGGCGAGGCAGATATCTTTGCTTTATTTTTACTGAGACAGTGCATTGTTGTGGCGTGCAGTGAGCCTGGAAAAGGGGAAGCGTGTCGGATGGAGGTATCTTCCATTTGAAGATTACAAACGCTCTATAGCTCTGGAAAGAGAAAACAAAATGCACAGGAAAGTGCAGTCTACAACTTTTAACTGCTTTCAACCTGGCGTCCGCATTTTGGGCATTAGACGTTTTTCAAAAAAATCTAAAACAATATAGCAAAACTAGCGGATCTATAGGCTCACAAGTTCCGAGTCGGGCTTGAGCTTGTACATCTGCTATTTAGGAAAAAAATATAAGATAGATATCGTCTCTGTCGGGTGGAAACCTCATTATATCCAAAACTGTTACTTTTCAGGATTAAAATTCAAAAATATCAAAAGTAGCAGATCTATAAGCTCAAAACGCGTCGCTTCGCGACGCGTTTTGAGCTTGTAGATCTGCTACTTTTGATGCTTTTATGTGACGTCGTCGTGGTATGATCAAGTAGGCCATTAATTCATGGAAAAATTACGCAAAAAGTTAAACTATGGAGATAGGAGGTTTCTGCCCGACAGTGACGATATAATGTGTTTAATGATGGTTGCATTTAGTAATGTGTCGAAATCTGTTGTTTTTGCCATGAATGGACATTCAAGGTCTGTCCAAGTTCAAACTTTGTGTAATAAAAGGAAAACTATCCAAAGGGAAAATAAATAAAAAATAGAACCTGGCACACTTTTGCCTCTTCAAGCTGATGTGTTTTCCCTGCTTTTTTTGGCTCGTCTCTCAGAGAGCTGAGGTTGGCAACGTTCGCCCACGTTGGCCACCGTGCCAACGCTTCTGCTGCTGGACCCGACACACGTAGGCACACGCGGACGCGCGCACACGCACACACACACACGCGCACACACACACACACACACACACACACACACACACACACACACACACACACACACACACACACACACACACACACACACACACACACACACACACACACACACATGGTCCTGATGGTCACAGATGTAGCGTGTGGCCAGACCAACTCCTCCAGGTGTTGCTTTATAGCTGTGTCACTTTGAGGGTGACTCCATCTGCCACACTCCAGGCAAAAAAAACTGCTTTTTAGACACGCACGCACACACACACACACACACACGTATGTACGCACGCACACACACGCTCACACACACATGTACGTACTAACACACACACACACACACGCGCACGCACACACAGCTGTGATTATTCTGTCTCACTTGGTTATGCTCCAGACATTCTACAGTGCTTTGCCTACATAACGCTATGTGTTTGAATGTACTGTATATATAACCTTCACTCCTCATTGGTTCTATGTTATTCTTTATTTTCTATTTCAATAGATTCAGTGGTTTCTCATATGATTGAGGGACACTATCACAAGATCATGAATCATGGTTTATAGCAGGGGGCTTTCAAAACTGTTCCATGTCACAGACCCCCACATTAACCCCTATTTCTGTCGCAGGGACAGAAGCCAAACCCCAATATGCCAATATGCTACGGTTTGTCTTAAATGTCATGATTGTACGTGAGAAATAGATTCATAATGGTGATTTAAAATGTGGTGTTGAATTGACTCCCTCTAAATGACTCCCCAAATAGACTTGTAAACCGCTGGTATATGTGTAGTCTATTTTAACCAGTATTCTTGGTCTTATAGGATCTAAAAGCTCACCACGTGTTGCACCGTGAGCTTGTACAGTAGATCTTCTATTTTTAAAAGATTATATTGAGAATTTTGGTCATTAACATTAATAGAAAAGAAAAAAGAAAAATATTGAAGATTGTTGAAGCCCCATTTTGACTGCGTTGCCTTGCAAAAAATAGCCGATCTACAAGCTCACAACGTATCACAACGCATTGTGAGCTTCTGGATCAGCGCTTGTAGATCTGCTATTTTCGCTTGTCACTTGACATCATGAATATAAATACAAAAACACAGGAGGAGTTAGCTCTCCCGTTGTTTGAATATTCCGCACGTGGAGGCAGTAGACATAATTTTTTTCCCCCCCAGTGAATAATATAGCATGGCCTGTTGTTTTTTTTAAATGATATTCTCATAATCATAATTAATCATGCTCTCCCAATTTCACACTAACTTTGTTTACTTGCAAAAGCGAACCTGGGACCTGAGTCAGAGGCGTCCCATCCTAACCCATTAAGACCGGGGAACTTCTAAATCCTAACAGTTTTTTGAAAAGAAAGCTTTTTTTCATGTCAAGGACCACCCAAAATGTTATGTATTTGGCCGCGGACCCCCCCCATCTAAAAAATATTTTGTTGCCCCCCAGAAGCAAAGATTTGATTTAAAAATGTTCGCTTTATAAAATAAAATATATACAATGATTTGCACTTAATGTTCACGATTTAAAAAAAAATAGCAGATCTACAAGCTCATAGCGCGGCACTCGGTGCCGCGCTATGAGCTTGTAGATCTGCTATTTTTGAATAGCCCAAAGAAAAGAAAAAAATGACACAGGTGCGTTCCCGGTCTTAATGGGCTAATAGCATTGTTTAGGTTCAGCGATCTGTCATCCCACCAACAGGTAATGTGATCGTGAGGGGGAACAGGCAGCGCAATTAGATTTGTGTCGAACAGTGGGGCGTGTTTTCTCTTGCATTTTTAATCGCTGTTGTTCTATTTCGGTAAGACGTCTGTCGCCGGAACACCCGCCGTGACGCCATGCGCCGCCATGCGAGGACGCGGGGAAAAGAGAACAAAAGGCCGACCCCGGGAAATTATCAAAGATGAACTGCTACTTGTTGTCATTCCATGCATATTAATACCGCAGGTAATTATAAGGTGGATGGGAGGTTGAGGTGTGTTTGATCAACAGCTGCTCGGGTTTCCTAATCAACCGGTTGGTGGATGGCGAAGGCTTCCGATAAGTAGGACTGATGTTTGGATTGAATTAGTCCCATTCATCACATGGTGGGATTAAATATGCATGCCAGGTCAGTGCGAGGATCTTCAACAGAGATGGTTGGTCAGCATGGCTGCCTTAAAGCAGTGGTTGTCAATTTGTTTCATGTCAAGGACCCCCAAATGGACACATATTAAGCCCGCGGACCCCCATTTGAAAAGATAATCCAGGGACCCCCATAAGAGACGATTTTTACAGCTATAGCAGTGATTCTCAAACATTTTAATTTCAAGGACCCCCAGTTTGATAATTATGCATTCGGCCACGGACCCCCATTTGATACCGTTTTGACCTCTGGGACCCCCGATCTACACTGTAGTATCATCAGTGTTCATTTAACTTTGAGAACCAAATGGACCTTAACAGGTCCATTTGGTTCCATGTGTACGCTTTCTGAGTTACTGTCATATAAGGGTCCATTTGGTTCCTAACTGTCATTCATAAATTGGCCGGGGACCCCCTGGAACCCCCTCAACGACCCCTGGGGGTCCCCGCACCCCACTTTAAGAACCAATGCCTTAAAGGACCACTTCACCCATTTTCAACCTTATCTTCATACAATTGGTCCTCATTAATATCATTATAAGATGCCACCATTTCTGTCCTCTCACTCTGTGTCTCATTTATTTGTATTTTTTTTAATTAATTATAGAACAATGGGTTCTACTTTAGCATATACTAACTTTCCAGGAAGAGAAAGGCTAGCTGCAGCTTGGAATCGCAGCTTTTGAACTTTCCACAGCCCACCAATAAGACGCAGAGTATAGATGGAAATTGTGCCATCTTATAATAAGCATGAATGAATGAGTGAAAACCAATAATATGAAAATGGGTGAAATGCTCCTTTAATTATATATTTAGAGGTTATTACATGGATGTTGACTATTATGATTAGATATTCATCTTAAAAGTTAAAACGTTGGCTCCGTACGGCATTGAGAATGACCTCTTTTTGCAAACTATACAGTTCCCAGAATCATTATACTGAACTTTCTCCATTTCCGTCTCTTCATTTAATTGTAACACTCAACGTGTTGTTTTGGCGGAGTGATACATCCCCGTGACACAACATAAATTAGGCCCTAGATGTGTCCTGTTCCATTTATCTGCACCGTGTCTCGTCTCTATCCCTTCACTTTATCCTCTCCAGAAGTGCCCCGTTAATCCATCCTCGCTTGGCAAAGCTCTTCTTCTGCCCGTTTCTTCCCCTGCTACTGTCCATCCCGGGCCGGTGGCTGGCTGGCTGGTACTACCCCCCCACCCCCACCCCCCCCACCCGTCCTCTCCGTCATGCGGAGATGAATGGTGCTCTGTCACTCGCCGGGCTCTTCAGAGGGCCAGCGCCCCGTATGAGGAAAGTGCCAGTCATTAACGAGGAGGGGGGAGGCAGGATGAAAAATGAGTTCATTTACGGGCAAGTCCTGTGAGCCGCGTAACGTCAGCACAGCCTCCAACTCTCTACACCCCCACCACCACCTCCTCCCTCTTCCCCTCCTTCTCCCCCACCTCCTCCCCTCTCTCTCTCCCTCCCTCCCTCCCTCGCTCCTCTCTTCCTGCCACCACCTCTGTAGCAGCCCCCAGAACGGGGCGGGGTGGAGCGGACGAGGAGGAGGAGAGTTACTCAGCAGATTTTCAGCCTTGTAAAAGAGAAAAAAAAAAGAAAGAAAGAAAAAAAGAAAAGAGGTGGCTGTGCCGGATGTCGGAGAAAAGCAGGCCTTTAGCAGGGCCGGGTCCAGTGGTGGAGAGTAAAAAGTGCATTATGAATGTAGCACGTATAAAGCCACTTTTTAAAGCCCCAATGCGTTGCATCCCAAGGCCTTCTGAGCCTGTAGATCGGCTATTTTAACTATCCATTACATTTGTCGAAACCTTTTGGAAAATGTCTAAATTTCAATACAGCATTGCATTGATATTAAAGGACATGTCTGGACTAAATCACATATAGGCTCATTTTCCTACTTATATTGAACACAAATGACTGGCCATGGGGTCTACTTGTAGAATTGCCCCTGTCGTCCAATTTCCCCATGAGTCCCCATCAGCCCTCATAACATAGAGCGGAGCCCATAAGCATATACTTACGCTATGTGATTTCTTCATGAATCTGTTATTAGTTGTCATTACAGTTGTCCCACACGAGCCGCCACAGTCTCGTAAATAATGTTTTGGGGTGAGTGTTCGGCACAACTGCCAATCAAAGTGACTGTGCTGGCCAATCACAGCGCGTCTTTTCCGGAACTTGGCAAAACACATAACAGCATAACATCTGTTTAGCAGACTACAGTGTTTCAAGGCATGGATGTGTGTGCAATGACAACTAATAACAGATTCATGTAAAAAAACGCAACAAATAGAGTAAGTAGCGATATGCTTATGGGCTCCGCTCTATGCTATGAGGGCTGCTGGGGACTGATGGGGAAACTGGACGACAGGGGCAACTCTGCAAATAGACCCCATGGCCAGTCATTTGGGATCAATATAAGTCGATATGTTATTTAGTCCGGACTTGTCCTTTAAGAAGAAATCATGTACTTTTGAATACTGAAGTATTTCTTAAAATAAGCACTCCAGTACTTTAACTCGCGTACAGGCGGAGATGGGGGGGTGTGGGGTTGGGGGTAGTCAGCAGGTGGCACACCAAATGAGGGCTCATGAATCAGGCGGGACGGACCGGGATGACGTTTTTGGCCAGAGACCAACACCCTCTCCTCCTCTTCGCTGCCGGGCGAAAACCTTGCATGTCCAAAACCGTTACTGTACTTTTCGGCCCAAAACCATTACTGTACTTTTCAAGAAATGTATAAAAAAAAAAATATGTTCTCCAATGGATCCAATGTAGTTATTATTTAGTCACAAGCTCTTGTTAATACTTTTCGTTGGTTCTATATTTAAAAAAACCCACAGACACACTTAAACACTTTAATGTTCACTTTTAAAAAATGTTCACAAATGACAGACAATACAAGCTCACAACGTGTCATGATGCAACGCATTGTGAGCTTGTGGATCATCCATTTTAGCTACTTTCGTGCGACACTCTTGTAAGATGAAGTAGGGCATTAATTTACCAAAAAATAATAATAATGGAGATACAAGGTTTCTCAGTGACAGCGACTGTAACAAAATGCTGGTGCAAGAGCTTCCCTCTTCCTTAGTGAGTGGTTTCTCAAAGCAGGGGGTCGGCTGGCCACAGGCTGGGTGGGTCCTCTCAAAAAACTGAAGAATAGTTTAATGTCATTAATATTTCTTTCCACTTTTATCTTTCAATCGTGAGTTACTGTAGTTATTGTATTTTTTATATTAATTATATATAACAAAGAAATGATGTCCGGGGGACAAAATGTTATTAACTGTGTGTCTGGGGGGTCCTTGACATTAAAAAAAAAGAAGAAAATCTTGAGAGCCTCTGCTGTAGCCTAATTATTACCTAATTCAAACTGTACAGGGCCTTACACTGTATTTTCACTGACACAGCATATCTTTCGGATTAAAAAGAAGTGAATTAAATTAGTACACATTTGCTTACTATAACATGAATTCCTATTCTATTATACGATCAATATCATATAATATATATATTATAAACGAAACAAGACCAGGGAGATACTTATACTAACGGTGGTACGCATTAGGCCACAGACCTCTACGGGTCCATTTGGTTGAGTAATTATCAGTTATTTAGCTGGGGACCTCCTTGAACCCCTTAAACTAAGGATCCTTGGGGGTCCCCGGAATACACTTTGAGAACCATGCACTGCTGTACAAGCCATATAACAGCCTTGTACTATTGGGTGCGTTCTGTTAATATTATTACTAATAATAACGTTTAGGGCCTGACATCCCTGTGACAGGTCTGTGACAAGGCCTGTCACAGGGATGTCAGGCCCTGTCACAGCTCTGTGACATGATACTGACCATGATACTGGCCATGGTGCTGACATAATCAGTATCATGACAGTATCACGGTCAGTATCATGGTCAGTATCATGTCAGTATCATGGTTATTATCATAGTTATTATCATGGTCAGTATCATGGTCAGTATCATGTCAGTATCATGTCAGTATCATGTCAGTATCATGGTCAGTATCATGGTCAGTATCATGGTCAGTATCATGGTCAGTATCATGGTCAGTATCATGTCAGTATCATGTCAGTATCATGGTCAGTATCATGGTCAGTATCATGGTCAGTATCATGGTCAGTATCATGTCAGTATCATGGTCAGTATCATGGTCAGTATCATGGTCAGTACCATGGTCAGTATCATGGTCAGTATCATGGTCAGTATCATGGTCAGTATCATGTCAGTATCATGGTCAGTACCATGGTCAGTATCATGGTCAGTATCATGGTCAGTATCATGGTTATTATGATGGTTATTATCATGGTCAGTATCATGGTCAGTATCATGGTCAGTATCATGGTCAGTATCATGTCAGTATCATGGTCAGTATCATGGTCAGTATCATGGTCAGTATCATGGTCAGTATCATGGTCAGTATCATGGTCAGTATCATGGTCAGTATCATGTCAGTATCATGTCAGTATCATGGTCAGTATCATGGTCAGTATCATGGTCAGTATCATGACGGTATCATGTCAGTATCATGGTCAGTATCATGTCAGTATCATGGTCAGTATCATGTCAGTATCATGTCAGTATCATGGTCAGTATCATGTCAGTATCATGGTCAGTATCATGGTCAGTATCATGTCAGTATCATGGTCAGTATCATGGTCAGTATCATGTCAGTATCATGGTCAGTATCATGGTCAGTATCATGGTCAGTATCATGTCAGTATCATGGTCAGTATCATGTCAGTATCATGGTCAGTATCATGGTCAGTATCATGCTCAGTATCATGGTCAGTATCATGTCAGTATCATGTCAGTATCATGGTCAGTATCATGTCAGTATCATGTCAGTATCATGGTCAGTATCATGTCAGTATCATGGTCAGTATCATGTCAGTATCATGGTCAGTATCATGTCAGTATCATGTCAGTATCATGGTCAGTATCATGGTCAGTATCATGGTCAGTATCATGGTCAGTATCATGGTCAGTATCATGTCAGTATCATGGTCAGTATCATGTCAGTATCATGGTCAGTATCATGTCAGTATCATGTCAGTATGGTTAGGGTTAGTGCTATTGGGTGCGCGTGCGCTGGGGGCTGTACCGCCCCCGTTGAGGAACACTAGTCCAGAGGCTTGGA
>NC_139944.1:18136186-18151186 GCF_963454915.1 Gymnoscopelus microlampas | reverse complement strand
GGCGGCTGGCACCGCATTTTATTCATGCAAGAGCAATGGCTTCTATTTCAGCATGCTAACTTAACTCTTTACCTGCTTAACTCTTTGGATTCTGCCAAGGCGCATCCTGCCACTGATGAGAAAGACGAGATTTGTTGTGTTCAGTGGTTTTCCACCAGTGGCGCTGTTCGCTACCCTATGAATGATGCTTTCACTGCCAGATGACGACAGACGTTTTCATTTACTTCCTGTTTATTTCCTATGGGAAAATGGCTATATCTCCGTTCCTGTTGCTTTACGGCAAAGACAAGCCACATTCAACTGGCCACAGCTATGCAACAGATTACCGCGACCAGATTTTTTTTCTTCTCGAGACTCCCGAGACCCCCGTGCGTGTAATGAGGTGATCTCCGTGAGGACGGCGATCACGGATAATATTCCCAGATTTTTCAGGAAAAATCGCTCGTTTTCGCTGGCAGTAGCGTCCCACTATTACACTATTACTCTGGCAGTTAAAGAGTTAACTGTCAGGAAGATAAAAGGCTGTAGTTTCTATTAGCTTGGAATACCCATCAATGATGTCCCCCGGTGGGCAGGTCTTGAACCGCCCATAGCCCACCAATGAAACACACAGAGTGAGTATACACGGAACCGCTGCCATCTTATGACGAGCATTAGTGAGGAGGGCCAATTATTTGAAGATATGGATGAAAATGGGTGATGTACTCCTTTTAACACTACATGCCTTCAAGAGGGTTTTTTTACTATGTGTGATCACTGAGGAGGGAGTACAGTATATATGTGGGACTATTAGACCACCCTTCAATCCGTACAAACTCTGAAGAATGGCTCCCAGTGGCTCCCAATTTCGCCCTGCCTGGGAGAGACTCCCCGTGATGACCCCCTAATGGAGCGCCCATTTTACACGCCGCGTCTCCTCCCGTTCATATATTATCATCCAATATATTGATTCTTCGCCCCCCTGCGCCAAAACTCCAATACTGCCGTCCCCTGTTTAACGCATTAAGACCGGGAACGCATCTGTGTGTCATTTTACATTTTTTATATTTCTTTGGCTATTCAAAAATAGCAGATATACAAGCTCGTAGCGCGGCACCGAGTGCCGCGCTACGAGCTTGTAGATCTGCTATTTTTGAAAATTTGTGAAAATGTGTGCAAATCTTTGAATATATATATATATATGTGAGCAAACATTTGTAACTCAAATCTTTGCTTCTGGGGGTCCCTGGAACGAAATACTTTGAGATGGGGGTCCGCGGCCAAATACATATCATTTTGGGGGTCCTTGACATGAAAGAAGTTTGAGAACCAATGATATTATAGCAACTTTCTTTTTTCAAAAAACTGTTAGGATTTAGCAGACATTTGTAGACATTTGTCCCACAGAAGCAAAGATTTGAATTGCAAATGTTTGAAAAATATATATTCAAAGATTTGCACCAATTTTCACGATTTTTCAAAAGAATTGCAGATCTACAAGCTCGTAGCGTGAGCTCGTGAGCTTGTATATCTGCTATTTTTGAATAGCCAAAGAAATCTTAGAATGACACAGATGCCTTCCCGGATTGAATGGTTTAATGGTCAGCAGTGGACAGTTAACATGAGTAATGGCGGTGGGGTTGCACCTATAGAGCCCGCCACACCACCCGTCTCCAATGCCCAGTGGACAATTACGGTGGCCAGTGATCACCAATGGATTTTCAGCTAAATGGACTTGCTGTAACATATCACTTAAGCCCGGGGGACTCGCGTGTACATTTTCTTAACAAGTTCTTGATGTATGTGATGTATATCCTGTTTAAAGTACCCCCTAACTCTCGTCTTTATAGACAAGGCGTCACGTAGGGGTTTTATAACATGAAATAGGCGGTGTTCTGCGTCACGTCTCCCGGCCTAATATCCTGACAAGTCCATACTGTTAAGAGAACAAAAACACTAAAACAGTACGTGGAAACCAATCCTAGAGGCTGTATCTTTTTTTTTGTTGCTTTTTACTGTGTGCACGTGTGTGTGAGCAATATAGAGACATATAGACGCGTGTGCCATGTCCGTAAATGTGTATGTTACCTCAAAGTCTCGAAATTGTCTTACTGTAATTGATTTTATGGAGAAAGCCGCACGCACACGAGCAGACACGGACGTATCTTATTGTGATTTCCTTGTATATCAGACATGCCGGCTGCCAGGCTGCATGCTCAGGCTGATCAATTATTTAAGCTACCTTGAGCTCCCTAGGTTTTGCCTAGGATTTATTAGGCCCAGCTGCCGCGAGTTTGGCACAATGAAAAACATGACGCATGGGGGGAGAGAGAGAGAGAGAGAGAGAGAGAGAGAGAGAGAGAGAGAGAGAGAGAGAGAGAGAGAGAGAGAGAGAGAGAGAGAGAGAGAGAGAGAGAGAGAGAGAGAGAGAGAGAGAGAGAGATTCATCAACCATGTGCCACTTAACATCAGATGTACGAAGTAGCCTAATGTTAAAGTACTGCGCTGCCCAATTTGACTTCAAATCACGACTAGTTCAAGCTTGTGCCTTGATTAATGAATGCTTAGTAACAAGATAGTGAGAATAGCAGATCTACACGCTCACATGTGTCACAGTACGACACATTGTGAGCTTGTAGATCTGCTATTTTCGCTATTTCTGCATGCAACCTTTGTACATAATTAGTATGATACAGACCCATAAGGGTCCATTTGGTTCCATTTGTACACTCTCAGAGTTACAGACCTGTAAGGGTTCATTTGGAACATCCTCAAGGAATCCAGATGGAGGGTCCCAGTGTTGGAAGAAGTACTCAGATATTTTACTTAAGTAAAAGTAGCAACACCAATATAAAAATACTCTGTTACAGGTAAAAGGCCTGTGTTCAAAATGTTACTTGAGTAAAAGTACGAAAGTATTGGCATCAAAATATACTTAAAGTACCAAAAGTGAAAATACTAAAATGTTTGAAAATAGCAGATCTACAAGCTCACAACCTTGCAGATCGGCTATTTTCAAATAGCCTCTGTATAAAATAGGGCTGAAGTGGTTAATGTATGTTTTATAATATGATAATGTATATCTGCAAAGTAACTAGTAACTAAAGTTATCAAATAATTGTAGTGGAGTAAAAGTAAGATATTTTCCTCAGAGATGTAATGGAGTAAAAGTAAAAGTACCTCAAAGGAAGAAATCACAATAGAATACACGTTACGTAAAATACTGCTGTATTCTATTTCCATTTCTCAAGCAACTTTACAGCTGACTTTTTAAGACTGACATTTGGAACTTCTTTATTAAAGCTGACAAGGTTCATAATACATCACCATATTTATTTAGGAAGAAACGGTCTCCAATAATATCCTTAATGACAATCCTTAATGCTTTACTGAACTCATGAGCATAACGGGACAGTGAATTACAATAGCAACAGCCTAATGCTAAATTAAAACAACATCAAGAACAGTATAACGCTGAATTAAAACAGCACCGCCAATAGCGTGGTGCTGAATTAATATGTATTTAATCGACAAAAGTGTAACGCTGTATTAACACATTAACTGCCGGGAATTAATTAATTAATTAATCAGTCACTGCCAGTTTTTTAGCTAATCTTTCGAGACCCACATAATAACGATGTAAACATCAGATGTCTGGGTGGAAAGAAGAGGGTCTCTTCCTTCATCCAGACACAAAAATGTAACCGCTTCCGTTCTTTAGTTATCGGCAGTTGAATATAGCTTTTTTTCACCAAAAACTAGATAAATGTATTTTTATAACGTTTTTTTTATTTTTTAGATCACGTGATCTCCGGGTGTATTCTTTTTCGGGAGTCCTAGGATCACTGACAGATTGTGGAATAGCGTCCTCTATCGTAATCACTGGCATCACCAAATGACGTCTCTAGACGTCAATGGCAGTCAATGTGTTAAAACAGCATTAACTACAAGTGTAAGAGAAGGCCCACAGTGCATCACAGACAGTCTAACTTAGAAACAAGAGATTTTCACTTCACTTGTGCAAGTGAAGTGAGAGGGCGAGGGAGGAAAAGATGAACCAGGTAAACCCTCTATTCTTTAAGTCCAACGGTCAAACTGTACTACCAAATTATTTTCGCCAAAAAAACAGCCGATCTACAAGCTCACAGCGCAAATATTCCCCCCAGAATCGGCATGTTATAGGGTTCAATGGTTTAACTGTGGGAGAGGTCTTGACTGTACAGCATTGGGCTGGTATCGTCAATCACTGATGATGACGAGTCCCTGTAAAACTGAACAACTGAGTCAATGCCACTGGGTAAAAAAAATAAAAACTATGTATGAAAATATGAAACAGACCAATGGAGTGAGAGAAAGGTAATCATCAATATGAGGGGAGATAAAGCGTCCGGAGCAATAAACTGTGTTCAAGACAGGACAAAAAGTGCAGAGAGGGAGAGAACTGTAAGAGACAGAAAGCCCACATATATACGTCCCAAGGGGCTTTAACACCAAGAACGATAACAATAACTGTAAAGATATAGTTTTAAGAATCATTCTAACTCAAGTGGGTGTGGGAGTCCACAACGACTGTATATAACAACAGTGCTTGGTGTGATCGGCCCTGTGGGCTATGTGGGCTAAAGGCAGTGGTGGGAAAAGTATTTAAATGTTTTACTTGAGTAAAAGTATCAATACTGCAATGCAGAAATACTCTGTTACAATTAAAAGTCCGGTATTCAAATTTACTTGAGTGAAGTATACAAAAGTATCAGCATCAAAATGCGTTCAAATTGTATAAAACTCTTTAGAAAATAGCAGATCTACAAGCTCACAACGCGTCGCCTTGCGACGCGTTGTGAGCTTGTAGATCGTCTATTTTCGAATAGCCGAAGTATAGAGCGATAAAGTGGTTAATGCATGTTCTGTAATAATCAAAATCTACAAAGTAACTAGTACAAAATACGTTTTTAATAATAGTGCAGTAAAAGTACAATATTTGCCTCTGAGGTGGAGTAGAAGTAAAAGTACTGAAAATGTAAAATGATCCAGTAAATTCAAAATTCAAAAAAAGTACGGTACTTGAGTAGGCCTACATCTACTTAGTTACTTTCCACCATTGGCTAAAGGCGACATTATATGGCAAACACAAACACAATAAGAACACATTTAAGTGATAAAACTTCAGCAGTGCCTTTGCCCGACGTTCTGTTTTGGCAGTTCTTGCACACATCCAAGATGTTCCACTATAGCCGAACACCTCCGCTAGCCAAACATCACGTGTGATCGGTCATGACACGCGATGCGCTTGTAATTTATATTGTTTTATTCCCGTAATCTGTCAGCAATGTACTGTACCATGGACGGCTTTGAAGAGAGGTTGGCTGAGGATAATCCCTCTCAGAGCAACTGCAAACACAACCAGATGGCAAATAATTAATGGAGAGAGAAAGCACACACTTCACCTCGCCAGAAATGGTGAAATCTTCAAGACTAAAATTATGTCAAGGCACGTTGGAGGTTGCGTTCCAGGCTCTGTACACAATTCCTCAGTGGGCAGTGGCTCAAGCGAGCCGCTGTGTTGCTAGGCAGACTACAGAGTGGGTGGGGTCTATGGAGTTTTAGAACTTGTTTGTCCTCTAAGAACTTTGTTTAGTTCGGCAAGCCCCGCCGAAGCTGGAAAACAAGTGTGGCTTCGTATGCTGCTTTTTTACTTATAGTATCAATACCATCAACTATAAATGAGTAAAAGTACAGTATTAACTTGAGTAAACGTACAGAAGTATGCAGAATGTCCAGTTTCACAAGTTGTTTCTTAAATGTATGATAATCATTTGAACATAGCAGATCTACAAATTCACAACGTATCACAATGCAAGCTTGAATATCAGTAAATGGTAAATGGTGCATTTATATATATTTATATATTTATATATATGAAGATCAGTAATGTTCAAATAGCCAAAGTATATAGGGATCTAAGGGCTTAATATGATTAATGTATACATATTTTGTAATAATAATCAAAATCTGCAAAGTAACTAGTAACTAAAGCAAATAATTGGAGTAAAAATATAATATTTGCCTGAGATATAGTGGAGTAGAAAAGTATTGAAAATTGAAAACACTCCAGTAAAGTAAAAAGAAAAAACCTTGAAAGTGTACTAAGTACAGTATTTGAGTTCTTGGTTACTTTCCACCACTGCAAACCTGGGCTAAAACACAGACCCACAAACCGTCACAACTTGTGCTTTGTGAGAAAAGCACTGCTGGGCTAATCAATACTGTAGCTTTCTATTACATTCATTGAAATGTGTGAGAAAACAAATGATGCAGCTTCTTGCAGAAAGGTTGCATGTTAAACTAGCAAAAAGAAAGAAAAAAAAAGCCAATATAGGCTACTGTACACTGTACTTGTACAATATATGTATGACTTTTGCACAGCACTGTGCATGTCAAATAATTGTGTTAAGGGAACATTTAACCTGAGAGAAAGCTTTCTATCTCAAAATGCTTTTCTTGCTAAAGAAAAAACATCATACAATACAAGCAGAAGGCACGCTCAATCTGTTTTTATGACAGAACAGAAATATAAACTGGTGAAATTAAACCAGATGACAAACAGGGAAAAAAAAGCTTTCTGTCAAAAGGTAGTTGACTGACATACAGTATAATGGCCCACTTAAGTCCATGAAATGCATATTGTGCTCTCTCAATCCAGAGAGGGGGGGTCTTGGGTTTAATTTATTGCAAACTGTCACATAGGCCTACTGTACAAATCTGATCTATGTGTTTACTACTCATGTCCTTTCATTGTGAGGACCATGACCATAAAAAAACGAAATCCCAAGCTCTGAACTAGCCCCTCGTCTAGCCAACACATCCCTTATTACGTCCAATTGAAGCTGTTTCACACACAGGAAAAGAAATAGCAGATCTGTTGTTCTATTTTCATGCTGGGTTTGTCCCAGGAACAGGCGCCAACTCAGTTTAAACCGAGTGAAGCCCTGTTGCTGGGCTGACCACATGAACCCTTTTCTGGGCACGTCTTAATAGGCGGACGTTGGGTGAAAATAGCAGATCGGTTGTTTTTGGTGAAGAGATCTGTTGTAGAGGGGGAAAGGGAGGGGGACAAGTATGGTCACTGGCAGTGGTGGAAAGTAACTAAGTACATTTACTGAAGTACTGTACTTAAGTACAATGTTGAGGTATTTGTACTTTACTTGAGTATTTCCAATTTCCAATACTTTTACTTCTACTCCACTACATCTGAAAGGCAAATATTGTACTTTAGACTTCAGACTTTAGTTACTAGTTACTTTTCAGATATACATTATTACATTATAAAACGTACATTGACCACTTTAGCCCTATTTTATACCTAGGCTATTTTAAAATAGCCGATCTACAAGCTCACAACGCGTCACATCGCGACGCGTTGTGAGCTTGTAGATCTGCTATTTTAAAATAGTTTAGTACAAAAGTACAAAAGTAACTTTTGTACTTTTTCTCAAGTAAATTTGGAATTCTGGACTTCTACTTGTAACAGAGAGACTATTTATATATTGCAGTATTGATACTTTTACTTAAGTAAAGAATTTGAGTACTTTTTCAACCACTGGTTCACTGGTCAATGAAGTGTAGGGTTTAAGTGGTTTAATGCCAACAATACAGAGAATGCAAGAACAAATGCAATGTATGAGTTAAAGGAGTAGTTCAACTACAAAAACAATTATTTTCATTTCTATCGCATTTATTCTGTATTATTCAAAACAACTTTAAACAACACTGATGAATAAGCTTTGCAAGAATGTATGAATTAAATGCAACTGCTACTCACCAAATATAAATGGAGATTGATAACAGAAACCAAAGGAAAAGATGGAGATTGATTACCAAAAAAATAAAGAACAAAGATGGAAATGAATTATGAAAATAAAGAATAAAGATGGAGATTGATTATGAAATAAAGGATAACGTTTTTGGTTCTGCCGTGTGGTTCTGGTGTGATTGCTTTCTTCTTCCCAAAACGCATTTCAGTTTAACCAAATACTGCAAGCCACTGTTATTTAAGATCATTTTGATGGAGAATTTGTATGATGCATTTTAAACCATGCTGTAAAAAAAAGAGGAGAAAATAAGAAAAACAGCAAATAAATGTCATTCAAGAGATTTTCTTTTATATTAACAGTAAAGAGACTTACTTTTGAAATCCTAATGTAAATTAACAGCCGTTATACTTAACAGACTAACACGATGGCAGGGCTTACAGGGTTTACTGCATACTAATACACATACTGGCTAAAAAGGCCCATGGTGAACACAAAGGACAATCAACACAGGTGTAACACAGGAAAAGGATGAGGGGGCGAATCATGAGGGGAGAGTGACATCTGCTGGACAGGTAGACGCACAGCTATGATAGTAAAAAGCCTGATTTTCGTTTGGAAATATGCTCTGAGAATCTGCTCAGTTTTCATAGTGCTCTGGTTGTAACGGCATAGTGCGCACTGAATTCAGTTGATTTTCTAATGGTCAGTGAAACAACCCACCTTGCCTGTGGAGGGGGTAATTTATTGTTGTCCCGTGCCTGCTGTATTGTCGGTCACTGCGTCTTATACCTGCCTAACGCACGGGGTGTCAGATAATAAACAGTTTACTAGCAGCAATGACTGGCTGTAGCATTCGTCTCGCCTCGTACGGCATGCATTTAGCCTCGTCTAGTATAGGCTTTTAGCTATTACTTCTTCCACCATTGTTGTTTTCATCTGTGTTCGGAGTCAACACTCTGGACAACCCGGCTTCTTAGTTAGGGCAACGCATCGACTGCTCTGAATTTACGGAACGACCACAGAGCACACCAGCACTCTCAGTTTGTTTATCCGAACGCACCCGAGATACTCATTTGTGCATTTAATAGATCCAAAATCCTTGCGGAGTCCACTGTCAACAAGACCACTGTCCATCTTCCACCGAGTCCACCGATGTTGCTTGTACCTGCGGACCGGGCCAGGCGCTGAGGGCTATGTGAAGATAGGGCTCGGGGCCAACCCCGCGGCCTCGCGAAACCGACCAATAAATAATGAGGGGGCGGATCATGAGGGGAAAATGACATCTGCTGGACAGGTCGGAGCGGCACAGCCGTGGTAGATAACGGTCCAAGGATAGGCAGCAGTAGAAAGGCGTCATTTTCATCTTCTATTGTTTTCATCCCCTCTCCTTCCCCAGCACAATGGCCTGTCAATAATTACACACGCCCTCTCTCTTTCCTTCACTCTCATTTCATTCTCTCTCTTCTCTGCATGTCAATGCCGTCCGGTCCCTTGGTACCAACAGAGCTATCCGCTGTCGCCCCCCCCTCCCTCCCCCTCCCTCTGCCCTATCCCCATTACAATGGCAATAACAGATAAGAATATTTATTATGTTGGCTCACCACTCCCCGTTCCTCCAAACATCTCTCAGGGGACCGGGACTCCTCGCCGTCACCCTGAAAAGCCTCATTCAGTTAACCCATTAAGACTTGAGGCCCATTCTACAAAATATCTTCTAAATCCTACCAGTTTTCTTTCTTTATCAGTGGTTCTCAAACCTTTTTCATGTCAAGGACCCCCAAAATGATATGTATTTGTCCACGGACCCCCATCTCAAAATATTTAGTTCTAGGGACCCCCAGAAGCAAAGATTTGAGTCAAAAATGTTCCCTTTAAAATATATATATATATTATATTTGCACAAATCTTCAAGAATTTTCAAAAATAGCAGATCTACAAGCTCATAGCGCAGCGGCACTGAGTGCCGCACTATGTGCTTGTATATCTGCTATTTTTGAATAGCCTAAAGAAATCTTAAAATGACACACAGGTGAGTTCCCTGAACGGGTTAACAGGAAGGAAAGAATAACAAAAAAAAAAAGAAAAAAACAACACAAAACTATCCAGCGCCTGGCCTTCGAGGGTTCCTTTATCGGTCCAATGAAAGGAGAGGCCAAGCACGAAGGCGGCTCATCTTCCTTTTGCTTCCCTTTTCCTCCTCCTCTCTGTCAAGTCTCAACTCTCCCTCCCTACTTTTAATTTTCACCTCTCTTTTTTCCCCCCGCTTTTCGGGGGGGAAAAAAGGGCAGTGAGAAGGCGGCAGGGAGAGAATGAGTGAGCGTGGTGCAGGGGACGCCGGCTTGTGATAACTGCCGTGCAGAATGGACATCTCCCTTGGTTATTGGCTTTTGAAATTCAATCCATTGTCTGGGACGGGTTGATGATAAAGGGAGTGGAAATACAGACACTCTTATCATGCTAGCTCAGTGAAAGGAACTTTTTTCTTTTTTTTTTTTTTTTTACAGGCGCCTCTGTTTGTTGTAGGGCGGTGTTTGTTGTACGCGCACGGCTGCGTCTGAATAATGGTTTCTGAGAAACGCATTTTCATTCAAGCTGATTATTTAGACTTTACTATTTGTGCTGCGCTGAAGTGTGCAGCCACCACGTTTGGAAGAGGCACACAATTGAGAACGGTCACAGTTGTCACATAGGCTTTCCCCCAGATGTGTCATGTCTAAGAAACAAAAGCGCTCTTTTTTTGGTTTTCCAGATAACGTAGCGCAAATTGTTGACCACAAGCACTGACTTTCCAGTGTTTGTGCAAGGGCTGAATTCAACATACCCCCTAGCACTGCACTCTCCCTATACTGTACCCCTTCCCGCCACCTTCTGCCTCGATTGATGCTAGCGATTGACCAAGATATGGTTACCATGGCATGCAGACATATTTTGGTCACTCACTCTCATGTTTTTGTTACTTAGGTTTGTTTACCTGACCAGTGACCACAATGTTAAGAATGTCATTTAGATAGTTATTTAAACAGGTTTATTGTTTACCTGTTATATATAGTTGCAATGTACAGATTGTTATTTCGATAGTATTGTCTAGATTTACCTGTGATCCTAGTGTATTGAAGCACTACACACTGTCTCTCTGCATTCTATGTATAATGTGTGATTATTTACCTTGCTTATTCTAAGTCGCTCTGGATAAGCGTGTCTGTGAAATGCCTAAATTGTACATTGTATTGTAACATCAGACGACTGATCAATGACCGTCAGTGGCCACACCAGTTTACAGCCACTGGCCACAGCTGTGTGATGCAGGTCAGCTGTTAAGTTGAACTGACATGTTACTTGATCAAAGATCATGAGACAGCCCTCCAGAATGTTCTTATTGGTTCAGATGGATGAAGGTCGGAGTTACATGGATGTCCAGTAGCATATCTACTGGACAACTATCTCCTCAACCGAACCTATACCCAACCTGTCCTTTACAGAGCACATCTGTGTCAAGCGTAGTACAGCAGTGGTTCTCAAACCTTTTCATATCAAGGGCCTCCCCCCCCATGTATTTAGTCGCGGACCCCCATCTGAAAATATTTCCCATACAAGATTTGTGTTGTTAAAGTGTTTTGAAAAATATTCCAAAAATGTCCGAACCCTTTTGAAAATAACCCATCTATGTAGGGTTAAAGTTTTTATTTTTATGCTATATTAATCTTGTTGGGGACCCCCTGGAACCCCCTCAATGACCACTGTGAGTCCCCGGACCCCACTTTAAGAACCTAAAATACTTGAGTACTGACTACTGAGTACTTAGCAGCGTGCTTCAACTCATGAGGGTGTTGAGATCACGTGATGACGTTACTATGGATAATGAATACTTAATCTCTCCCCTGAGGTCATTGTAAAAGGAAGAACAATTCACAATGAAAGATTCATGAATAGTTTTTATGTATTATATACATATTGTGAGGCAATCATGTTTGCGGCCATATACTGTACTTTATCGCCTCTGCTGGGTGGAAACCTTCTATGTCCAAAACCAAAGCTCACGCATTGTGAGCTAGTTTCACTCTTGTATGATGAAGTAGGGCATTCATTTATGAACAAAACATACAAAGTTGAAATAAGGAGATATGAGGTTTCTGCCCGACAGCAACTACAGTGTATATACTATAAGAAATTCAGATTTCACAACACAGTGAAAGGGAATCTGGAAGGCACTGAAATAAATAATGACTATTGAATAATACATTTTTAAATTAAATATGAATATAGATAAATATAAATACAACACTGTCTAAAATAGATAAACCTCCAAGGGGGAATTGCTTGATGTCACGTTTCAATGATAATTGACCACATAATCACATTATTTTCATATTGCTTGGGGTACAACAGTTGATAGCAGTATAAGTAGGCCTGTGACAATTATTACATAATCACCTAATCGCGATTATTTGAGATAATTTTGCGTAATCGTCATAATCGTTTGAAAAACATATTGTGAGCTTGTAGATCAGCTATTTACGTTATTTTTAATACATTTTGAAAGTATACAATTATTAATTATGGCCCATTTTGGCCATAGTATATTATGTATTTTGATTATTGGTATGTAAATTTAAGTAATTTGTCATAATTATGTACCCTTTGCAATTTTCATTTATGAAACATGTTCCAATGTCCAATGCCAAAAACACAATTAAATCCCTTATCGCACTTATTTGTCTGAGTAAAATGTCATAATCGTAATTCGTGACATCCCTAAAAAGTAAAAAAAAAAAGAGCTTTGAACAGAAGAGAAGATGTTCCCAAATTCCACGGTCTACTACTGTCCTTGCCCGCTCAGTGACTTCATTTCGCATCAATAGAGAGGTTAGTTAATGTGCAGCATCGATTCCCAATTTACCAGCGGATGTCAGGGTCTCGACCTGCAGCCTGACCTCCAGCGGTTCCCGTTTAGACCCATGAGGCATCCCACAATGCAACATCTGTCTTTGGGCACGGTCGTTAACAGAACAGATTTCCCTGTGGGGATGAAAAACGGTGAAAAAATAAAACCAAAAAGAAAAGAGGGAGAAAAAAACAACAAGCAAGAAAATGTGTGGTGGACTGTTGCTTGTCTGAGCTGTTCTGTTCATAACAAACGACCTGTGGAGAGGGATGAATCGCTCAGCTGGGCTCGCTCATAATGTCGTTTCCAATATATGGCTTTCTTTGTGGAGGCTGCATTGGATCAAGTGATTGAGGGAAACAAATGGAAGGGTTTCCTGTGCTACCGTGGCTCCCTGCAGAGGTGGAAGAAGTACTCCATTTTTTTTTTACTTAAGTAAAAGTATCAATATGGCATTGTAGAAACACCCTGTTACAAGTAAAAGTCAGGGATAAAACAATATATTGAGTAAAAGTGCAAAAGTTCAATATGTGTATACAACAAATCTTTTGAAAATAGCAGATCTACAAGCTCTACAAGAGTTTGTAGATCGGCTATTTTCAAATAGCCAAAGTATATAAAGGGCATGGTTAATGTACGTTTAAGTTACTAGTTACTTTGAAGTAACTAGTAACTAAAATGTACATTAACCAAGTTTTCAAAGAATTGTAGTGGAGTAAAAAGTACAATATTTGCCTCTGAGATATAGTGGAGTAGAAGTAAAAGTATAGCAAATTGGAAATACTCAAGTAAAGTAACAATACCTCAACATTTTACTTGGGTACAGTACTTGAGTAAATGTACTTAGCCACTTTCCACCACTGGCCCCCTGCTATTCCTGCTACATCTGCTGTGGGGCTCTGTCGCACAGGAAATAACACTATGAACCTCCCTCCCTCCCTACCCCCATCTCCTGCTGCTCTCTCTCTCTCTCTCTCTCTCTCTCTCTCTCTCTCTCTCTCTCTCGCTCTCTCTCTCTCTCTGTGTGCCTTTTGTAGTCATACCCTACCAACGAGGCATGTCCTTGACATGTCACGTTCTATGTAGAGAAGTGGTTTCACACACATGGCTGCCCCAATATGAAATGCTGTTATTGATGTGAATGAATAGGTATTTGTTTTTGGACACTTTCCCCGTTCAGACTGGGATTACACAGAGTTTCACCACTATTCCTTGTAGAAAGGCCATAGAGACCACCGGAGGTGGGTCAAGCGGCAGAGCAGTTGTCTGGGGGAATAGAAGGTTTCCAGTTG
Organism: Gymnoscopelus microlampas; assembly: GCF_963454915.1. NCBI lineage: Eukaryota > Metazoa > Chordata > Actinopteri > Myctophiformes > Myctophidae > Gymnoscopelus > Gymnoscopelus microlampas. The sequence continues at coordinate 18,137,222 of NC_139944.1, read as the reverse complement.
GATCCTGGCCCCTCCTGGCGTCGAGTCGGAAGTTCCCTTGAGCAATACACTGAACCCCTACTGTATCTCCTCCCTCCTCCTACCAGTTTGGCCCTTAATTTGCACAGATCCTCACGGGGTCAAATTTGACCCTCCCAGAGTTACAGTAACTGCTTCAGCCCTATATACTTTGTATACGTCAAATAGCGAGAATACATGATCTACAAGCCCACATCGCGTAGCGATACCAGTGAAACTTTGAAAAATGATCATTGAAGTAAACATGCTCTGAAAATGTACGCAGTCAGCACGCGGCTTCCGTGTTAACCCATTGAGACCTGAAGCCGATTCTACATGTCTCCTAAATCCCAACAGTTTTCTGAAAAACGTATGTTTCTATAACAGAGGTGCTCAATCTTTTTCATGTCAAGGACCCCCAAAATTATATGTATTTGGCCGCGGACGGCGCGGACCCATCAAAATATTTTGTTCCAGGGACCCCCCAGAAGCAAAGATTTGAGTTAAAAATATTTGCTTTAAAAATATATGTATTCAAAGATTTGCACACATTTTCACGATTTTTCAAAAATAGCAGATCTACAAGCTCGTAGCGCGGCACTCAGTGCCGCGCTACGAGCTTGTAGATCTGCTATTTTTGAATAGCCAAAGTGTAAAATAAAGCTTTTTAGCTCGAATCTAAAAATGACACAATTCCAGGTCTCAATGGGTTAAGTGGTCAGATGGGCGCAAGCACATATGAGAATTCCAAGACTTGTAGATCAGGCTTTTTTTTCGTTATGTTTTGACCTTTTTTTCCGCCTACACACATGCCCAAAATAGAGACGCTAGATTGAAAGTCGTTAAATCCAACTGCATTTTACTGCGTGTGGGAGGAGAGTCATACCTAACTCCACAAGAGCACAACAAGGTGTTGTTGTGTCACGGTACCATGGTGGCAAACAGCACAGCGCAAAGAAGTCTTAAGCATTCATTACTCTAATAAGTACATGGATTGTAAGTCCATCAGGTTGTCCTCTAGTGCTGGAGCGAGCCGCTG
>NC_139944.1:18108686-18133686 GCF_963454915.1 Gymnoscopelus microlampas | reverse complement strand
AAATACTCTGTTGCAAGTGAGAGTCCGGTATTCAAAATGTACTTGAGTAAAAGTACGAAAGTATTGGTAACAAAGTGTACTTAATGTACCAAAAGTAGAAAGTACTCATTATGCAGAATGTCCCGTTTTCAAATGTCTAAAATGTCTAAAAAAATATTTTGAAAATAGCAGATCTACAGATCTACAAGCTCACAATGCGTCGCATCGCGACGCATTGTGAGCTTGTAGATCGGCTATTTTCAAATGGCCGAAATGTATATACTGTAGGGTTGAAGTGGTTAATGTATGTTTTGTAATAATAATCCAGATCTACAAAGTAACTAGTAACTCAAGTTTTCAAATCATTGTAGTGGAGTAAAAGTACAATATTTGCCTCTGATTGATGTAATGGAGTAGAAGTAAAAGTACTGAAAAAGCTCCAATAAAGTAAAAATACATTTTTTTTAACTTAAGTACAGTACTTGAGTAAATATACTTAGTTACTTTACACCACTGCAAGCATGCATGTATGTATGGTACACACACACGTTCACATGCATACACTCACTCAGGCACAGCAGGGAATTGTAGTCACTGAATGCCACGAGATTCACTTCTATTTGAGAAACAGCCTAATATAAGTGTTATTAATTCTAAGGCTATCGTTTACTGAGCTAATAAGCAACTTGGGGCCGTGTTATGGAACAATTTTAAGGGAGAAAAAAAAAACACATACAGTACCTGACATTACAGAATCTCGCTAATTGTAGCAAAAGCATCTTTTGTTATGTTCTATAACTCAAGACAAACACCTAATAGCCAGCCAGCCTCCCTGAAGACGGCACGTCTCGTGCTCCTTGAAGTTTTTTAAACCGTCTCCTACAATATAATCCCGCGGCTTTCTTTGCTTCGACCACACAGCTAGTACAAACTCTTGTCGGCCCTCCGCGCGTCTCCGGCTTATCACAAACTGATGTGCTTGTTGTTTTGTTTGATCGTTTGCCAAAACCAGTTATACATCTCAAGCGGGTACGGGGCAAGGCACAATAGATCCACAACTGCGCGATGAATTCATTCCGACGTTTAAAGTATTTTTTTATGCAAACCGTGCACGGCGTTGTCATTAGAATTATTGTGGCAGAATAATTGTATTTATAATTACAATGCACAGCAGTAATGAACACGTCCAAAGATTCATTATCTCTTTATCCTACGTTAAATAACCCCTCCCCCCAAAAAACGAATTTAGTGTTGACTGTAAAAAAAAAAGAAAAAAGAGTGGGGGTGTGTGACAGTCCGGCTGCCTATATAAAACACCTTGACTGGGACATCATTTTTGCGGGCTTTCTATTTAGTAGATAACCTGCGAGGCACCCAGCGATAAACACAGGAGAGGAGAGATTCCACATGGAATAAAGGAGAGGGGGGTGGTCGGGGGGGGGGGGGGTAATGGCTGTGGCCTCATATTGTGCCACTGTAGGTATACAGGACTGAGGCGAGGAGGAATGTTTGATTAGGCCTCCTGCTGATGGACACGAGATAACAGAGATATGGACCAAATAGAGGCCATTATTTTCGAGCCTCGAGCGACGTCTCAAAGAAAGACCTGAGTATCTCTGCTCCAACCGCAATAAACGACAAAATGTAGTAAAGATAGTTGAGGAGTAAAGTCTTTTTTCCTTAATTTTTTTTTTCTTCTTTTTTTTTGTATACTGTGCTGTTGCTGAGTCTGATTCCAATTTCCAGGGGACGACATATACAGTGTTGCCAGACTCTGTGACAGAAACAAGCAACCAGGTCTAGGAAAACAAGCCCAAAAGAAGCGACTATGGGCCACATGAGCACTTTAAACATACATCAGCTATTTGAAAATACCAGATCTACAAGCTCACAACGCGCCGCGATGCGACGCGTTGTGGGCTTGTAGATCTGCTATTTTCAAATACAATCTTGGGGGGAAATTACAATAAGCAGACCTGGCAACACTGGACATAGATTGAATGTCCATTCAAGACAATAGACGTTTAGAGCAGCAGTATGTTGACTATATGATAACGAAAGCACATTTTTTGCGATAATAAGTGCCTTTCAGCAATGCAGTTTGGATAAAACGTGGGTTGTATACTGTAGCTACATGGGCATAATTATGTGCAAATATTGTTCATCTTTATCTGTCCGTTCGGTGCTCTGTGATGGAGGAACCCGAGGCAGTGATTCCATTCGCTCTCATCGCACGCTGAATGACACTTGTAGCACATAAACAAGCAGAAATCGATAGGTCACCACCAGGACTCAGAAAAGTGTGATTTTGAGACCTGTTTTGCCGTTTGTTCTTGTTGCCCTGGCATGAGACCAGGCTGCGCTTACAGACAGAGCACAGAGGCAGAATGAGATGATCAATATTTGGACTTACTCTAACGGCCAAGTAGCTTTACGACCCAAGATGCTACCAAGGTTCAAAATCCCTTTAACCCATTCAGACAGGGAACGCATCTGTGTGTCATTTCAGAATAGCAGGGATTCTACAACATTTCTTCTAAATCCTAACAGTTTTTTTTTATTTATTTTTTTACGTATGTTGCTATAATCAGTGGTTCTCAAACTTTTGTATTTGGCCACGGACCCCCATCTCAACATATGTTGTTCCAGGGACCCCCCCAGAAGCACAGATTTGAGTTACATTATGTTCGCTTTAAAGAATATAGCCTATATTCAAAGATTTGAACAAATGTTAAAGATTTTTCAAACATAGCAGATCTACAAGCTCATAGCGCGGCACTCGGTGCCGCGCTATGAGCTTGTAGATCTGCTATTTTTGAATAGCCAAAGAAATCTTAAAATGACACACAGATGCGTTCCCGGTCTTAAAGGGTTAACTATAATGCCAGTAGAGGTTCTCAAAGTGGGGCCCAGGGAACCCTCAGGTCCCTGGTTCCAAAGGGAGCCTTTACAGGTTTCTAACTCTGAGAGTGTGCAAAGAGTGTCAAATTAAAATGTTTGATAACCACTGCCATATACTAAAATGTAGAAACTTGAAGCTTTGTCTTTAATTTAGAAACTTGAAGCTTTGTTTTTCTTTAACCGACGACCGACGAGTCTCTGCAGAGATCTCTGGAACAAGGAGGAGGTAAAAGGTTGCGGTCCTCACTTAGAAATACTTTCTTGTTTCTTTGAAACAGTGCTTCCGGCCACCTGTTGAGGCGACGCAATGGACAATCACAGCCAGTGTTTCTCCTCATTCCTGACAATGAGGAGAGCCGAGCACGGGGTTGAACTTTGATGCGGAGCTTTCTGATCCCCCCCGAGAGAGAGACTTCCATGTTAACCCATTAAGACCTGAGGCAGCTTCTAAAAAAAATCTAAATCCTAACAATTTTTCGGAAAAAAATATATTTTTCACGATTTTTCAAAAATAGCAGATCTACAAGCTCGTAGCGCGGCACTCGGTGCCGCGCTACGAGCTTGTATATCTGCTATTTTTGAATAGCCAAAGACATCTAAAGTGACACAGATGCGTTCCAGGTATCAATGGGTTAATAAATGAGAGCTCCAGTAAAGCACTGCTTTAACCCTATGCATTATGTATGAGGCGGCCCGAGAACGGCACTAAAAAGGAGGAATCATCTCCACATACATAGGCGCCGGAATCCAATCTCAGCTCCATTAGTGCAGGACAAATCCTATACAGTGAGAAGGGGGTCTCCATATGTTTCCATAAGGGAGCTCAGGAAGCCATTATGGAAATGAAAGGGGACAAATCAGGCGATACAGATCAGTGGGCAAAGTGGGAGGAAAAATTCACGGCGGAGTATACAGTGGAGTGGTGGAGGCTCGACAAAAGAATGCCGAAATGAAAGCCAGCTCCTGGTGCAGACTTCTAATAAACTCCTACATCAAGGAAGGCAGTCTGAGAATTCCATTAGTTCACCTTTTTTCCTATACCACTCTATCTACAAATGGTGCTATTTTGTTTGCCCCCCATCAGATGCGAGATTACGGCGTCTTTTTGCTCTCTCCTGCCCTTTCTATAGCACATGGCGGTCGTCTCTCCCACCGCGGCATGCTAAACTTTTAGCAGCGCCGTTTCCCCTGTCTGATCATGTGTCAACGCATTATCGCCGTTTCCCCATCTCTGTCTGTTGCTAGAGAACTCATTCTAAAGTGCGCTCGGAGTCACGGCTATACCCATGCAGAAGGTTACGGGGGAACACAATTTGTCTGTGTTTGCCAATGAGCTAGCATCCCCTCCGAGCGTCTGCTCCATCACTGTAGATACCGATCCTTACAAACACTCTCCCAAATGCTAATTGAGGTAATTAAAGCCGCGGCATCCAGAGGAAACAGGTGCAGGTGGGAGGCATTATTCATGTCCCCTTGCCCTTGGAGGTAACCCTCTCAATCTAGCGAGGTAAACAAGACAGACAAGGGCACACTTTTCACCATTTTCTTCGTTAAGGTGAATACACAAGACAGTATACCTCCCACTAGTGTGGGACCACCACACATTGTATACAATTGTGTTGAGATAAAACTTTTTCATATATTTCATAGATTCTTTCTTTCACTTCATCAGTGTTGTGTACATTTATGTTTTTATGGTTGTTTGTTTGTTGTTTGTTTACATACAGTATAATCATTTCTATTAATATGTTGGATTCAATGTGTATTTTCAGATATTTATCCACTAAAACCCTCTATACTTAGTAAACTTGACATTTGGCTCTGTTCTTGGCCTGCTCTTTTTTCCCTCGACTCCAAATCTCTTTGGTAAATGTTCCCCCCCAGAATAGGAATGCTAGGGTTCATGTGGTTAATGTGAAAAAGGCGGCGCCTCCTGTAGTAACTCTCACAACCACCTAGGGGTCCTGGACCCACTGTTGAAACAGATTATCATTCTCCTCCTCCGTACATCCCCATTCATTTCAATTCATGATACAAACCATGCAAAAAAAAGAAAGACAGCATATTAAGAGTCATTTTAGGAGTCCCTGTATCTAAACTGTACTGTCAAAACTGTGAGAGAAACTTTCAGCCTACTCTAGGAAAGCAAAGTACAAGTTTTAACCACATCAAATTCAAGAATCAAGAAGGGTTTATTTGTCGGGTACAGGTAGTGCACAACCAGTGAAATGCTGAATTGTTGGGTGGTCCACAGAAATAATGCAAGTCCTTTGACAAATGCAAATCAGGAAAGGTAGCATAATCAGCAGCAGGTCTTTAACGTGCAATAATATAAGACAAGTTGATAAGGCCAAGGCAGCCTTGAATAAATAATAACTAAAACACACACTTCCCCGCATCCTTCTCCAGGTTAATTGTTTTAATGAGTAGCACCAACTTCAGTTGATTTTTACTCGAGTTGCCTTAAGTTATGAGGATGTTTAATAACCTTTTTCATTATAACATTTCAGTTCCACCCGAAAAAGCCCCCCAAAAAGTCCCTGAAAATCAATTAACCCTTTCAGACCGGGAACGCATCTGTGTCGTTTTTAGATTTCTTAGGCTATTCAAAAAATAGCAGATATGCAAGCTCATAGCGCGGCACCGAGTGCCGCGCTATGAGCTATATCTGCTATTTTTTGACAAACCGTGAAAATTTGTGCAAATCTTTGAATAGATACTTTTTAAAGCGAACATTTCTAACTTAAATATTTGCTGCTGGGGGTCCCTGAAACAAAATATTTTACAATTGTTTGCTGTAAAAACATTTTTTTTTAAATAAATATATATTCACGATTTTTCAAAAATAGCAGATCTACAAGCTCGGTGCCTCGCTATGAGCTTGTATATCTGCTGTTTTTGAATAGCCAAAGAAATCTTAGAATGACACAGATACGTTCCCGTTCTTAATGGATTAAGGGGGGGTAAAAAAATGAAAAAAATGCCCTGGGAAAAGAAAGTTAATTTCTAACCCTGTCGGAGAGATAATGTTCATTGCCATAAGTCATTATTCCACCATCCTACTCAGAGTGCCCAATTTACCAAGGCTTTATTTTTTATTATTTTTTTTGGGAAATGCAAATTGCCCCCCTTCCTAAATGTCAGCGCTGGGGGTTGATGGCAACGGAGGTCTGACATCATCAGTGCGGGCCTTGTTTATGTCAGACAGTGATTAGATTAATAGTCATTAGAGAATATTTGTGTCTGGCCTCATCCTGTCCCCCCTGGGCACCGTTGCCTAACGGGGACCATGGCAATTAAAAACGGGAAACTGTCATCCTCCATCACCCTGCCGTTGTGGTGGCCTGTGAACAACACAGGGTACGCATGCGCGCGCACACACACACACACACGCACGCACGCACGCACGCACGCACACACACACACACACGCACACAAACACACACAGGCGCACGCACAAACACGCACACACACACACACAGTCGCACACACAAACGCGCACACGCACACGCACACGCACACACAAACACGCGCACACACTCACGCGCGCAAATACTTTTTAACTTATACTCAAGTACATTTTTAATACCAGACTTTTATTTGTAACAGAGTATTTCTACATTGTGGTATTGCTACTTTTACTTAAGTACAACATTCTTCCACCATGCACGCACACTCACACACAGAGGTGGGTCCTTGGCATATAGGACACAAACAACATGTACTATACCCACCTAGGATGCCCCTTCTCTGTATGTGGTATCCTCGCCCCTCTAACAAACCAGACAATTGCAGGACGATCTTTCCTCTCTACACTATGGGATTAAAACAAGCTTGTACAAAAACAGCAATGGTGTGTCTGTCTGGAACCTATATCCGCATTTTACCTATTCAGTTCAAAGAACTTCAGTTCACATGAAATCGGACTGGATTTTGGGTGATAAAGAATATTACAGACATGACATCTGACCTCTCACACTTCTCTTCACTTTTCTTCACTGATCTTTTCCTGAAATGCCCCCTTGGCCTATTATAGCGCCACCAAGAAGCCACCTACAGATGTGCCACTTCAAAACTTCACACGTTACTGTTCTTTCCCTGATAGTGCCCTGAAAAGGCATTTTTTCCTCCCTTTTCTGCCCTTAAAATGCACTGTTTTGCCCCTGAAAAGAAGTTGTCACTACACACCCCCGTTTTTCCCTTCAACAGACATCCATATACATGAGAACAAAAGAATGTGTGTTGAACAAGGTGTCAGACTCATTATGAGGCGAAAGGTGATTTGACCAGTTGCTCAAATTAATTAGCATCATAAAAGCAGTGATCATCAAAATAATTCAGCATTTTAAATGCCCTTCTTTGTCCCTCTTATTGCCCTGGGAATCCCCTGAAAATGTACTGTCTTGGCGATGGCAGGACATGTGAAGTTTTGAAGTGGCACATCTGTACCTGACCTGTGCTCTAAGGAGCACTTTTTCTAGTTGAGCGTGATTTTACTGACCTGATTGATTGATTGATTGATTGATTCCTTCACGGGGTTTGGACCGAATATCAGCCCAATATATTGCAGAGTTTGGCAGTGTTGCCAATTCTGTCTGGTTGCTTCTTTCTCTCGCATACCTGGCAATGCTGGTTTGGCAGCGTTGCCAAGTCTGCTTGTTAGGCGATGCATTTGGACATGCATTCATAGACCTGGTTGCTTGTTTCTCTCTTGCATGTAACTGGCAACACTGGTTTCACATTGAAAACAGGAAATACAAAGACACGGTTGACTTATGAAAAGGTTAAATGTAATTTAGATAGCATGTTATCAACTGGAAATGATGATAATTAATAAATGGAGATGTTTGGATGTTGGAGGGACATCTACTGACATTGGTGAGTACAGAATCACAGAATGAACTGGCCGCCGTGCCGGCTGTGTTCATTTATCCATTTGCAACTGGGGGAGTCCATTTTTTCCCCTCCAAATGGACCCTTCTGGATACTTTTAGTAACATTAGTAGTACACTCTCAGAGTTAAATGAACACAGGATATTACTGTGTATGCTGTGGACCCATTCCACTGAAGCTACAGCTCTAGAGCTTGTAGATCGGCTATTTTCAAACATTAGTATTTTTACTTCTGGTACTTTAATATACTTTGATGCCAAAACTTTTGTACTTTTACTCAAGTAACATTTTGAACACAGGCCTTTTACTTGTAACAGAGCATTTTTATATTGTGGTATTGCTACTTTTACCTAAGTAAAGTATCTGAGTACCTCTTCCACCACTGATGTGTGTTGAAGGGTGTGAGTTCAGGGTGGCTGTTGTATCGCCTCTCAATGATTGAGGTAGGCTACTGTGATTGAGGTAGTTTTACTTTACTACAGTATTTCAGAGCCAGAATCAGCTTCATTTGTCTCAGGGGCGTAAAGAAGCTGGTGAACCTTTTTTTTTTTTCATTCTGTAGATTTCTGTGAGGAGAGAGAGCAGAAGGAAAATATATAGAAACAGCAGGGGTCTTCAACAGGGGGTCCGGGACCCCTAGGGGGTCCTCAGAGTTACTACAGGGGGTCCTCCACCAAATCTTTGTGTGATATGATTATTTTTTTACCTTATCCACTTGAACCAGATAGCATCCCTTTTCTGAGGAGAACTTTAGCCAAAAAGAGCAGATCTACAAGCTCACAACGCCTCGCAGTGTGAGCTTGTAGATCGGCTATTTTTTGGCAAGAGGTGTTTGGTGTAGAGGGGAAAAAGAGCAGACCATGTAAACAAAAAAAGTTGAATCTGAAACACAATTTTATACAATATAGAGGGGGTCCCTGCTTCATCTCTCTCTCAGCTAGGGGGTCCTTGGCCTGAAAACGTTGAAGACCCCTGGTATACAGTATACAGTCAAATAATGTATGTGATAGCAGGTATAAACATTAGCATCATATGCAGGTGTGTCCATGATATTTATATTTCTTTATTTCTATACTTTATACTATTACTCCACTACATTTCTGATTAAAATACTGTTATTAATGCAAAAATGTACTTTATAATAATGTGCATTATTAATACAAAATATAGTTACATGTACTGATGAATGGTGATGTATTGTTATAGGTTAGGCTACCCAGAAGCACACAAAGTAATTAAAATAAGCCCCACCTTTACTGCAATATTAAAGTGATGAACAACATTAATGCATTATTAATTACAATCCAATAATACGACTGTGAAATCATTCACAAGGAGTGTGTAGTGGCCTGTATGATGCTGGCTGCCTGGGGTAACGCGCACGCACGCACGCACGCACACACGCACACACACACACACACACACACACACACACACACACACACACACACACACACACACACACACACACACACACACACACACACACACACACACACACACACACACACACACACACACAGTGCGGGGATGTGCTGTACGCAGTACAAGTGTATATGAACTCACTGACCCGATGCTTAACCCATTAAGACTGGGAACGCGTCTGTGTGTCATTTTTAGATTTCTTTGGCTGTTCAAAAATAGCAGATCTACAAGCTCATAGCGCGGCACCGAGTGCCGCGCTATGAGCTTGTAGATCTGCTATTTTTGGAAAATCATGCTCTGATTGCTCTGATTTTTTTTTTTTTTTTTTAAACGTACATTTGTAACTCAATTCTTTGCTTATTGGGTTCCTGGAACTAAATATTTTACAAATGTTCGCTTTATTTTCACAAATTTTCACGATTTTTCTAAAATAGCAGATCTACAAGCTCATACCGCAGCACTCGGTGCCGCGGTATGAGCTTGTAGATCTGCTATTTTTGAATAGCCAAAGACATCTAAAAATGACACACCGACGCGTTCCCGGTCTTAATGGGTTAAATAACCATAAACTCACTGACTAAAACTAAAGGTGGATATTTCTCTCTTTTTTTTATTCTATATACAATACTGTGGCACATTCACCTTCTCCTCCACACTTGCAATTTAGTTTCTTGAAATCATTCTTGGCGCCGTTAAAATGTGACTATAGGGAAAAATGTTGGAATCAAAGAATTTAATCATCAGAGTCGCCAAGAACGACTTAGAACTCCAGAGATTTATTGTAATAATTGAGCCTGTTACAGTTTTTTTTTTCTTTTTTCCCCCCCATCTGGTATAGTAGGCAGTAGCAGTCCCTACCAGTTTTTCACACAAAACAATTATCCTTGGCATTAAGAGTCTTTTAATCGCTTTCTTTTCCATCCTCTTCCCTATTGTATATTTTTATCTAGTGTCTGGTGTGAAATGATGAAACATCACAGTAATATGAATCAGTCCATACAGTTATGTTTCCTAGTGTCAGCCTGTGTGGCCCTCAGTGTCAGCGACAACATGCACATCAAGACACATCAAAGTAACACTGTATTTGTTCTGCTGTTAGATGATCTGTGTGTGGTTAGATAGATAGATAGACCACTATGAAACACAGGAAAGATAGAGATAAAGAGATGCTACTACTACTACTACTACTAATAATAACTAGAGGTTTGGTCTGCTTCGTGGCCCTCACATCTAGGCCCAATCAGCTACATCACAGCTACGTTGCACCAGTGATCCAACTGATATGGCCAAATATGGAGATACGCAGTAGGGTGGGATGCTGTGGCTAAAATGTGCAATGTAGTTTTATATTAACTGTACAATATGTAAGTACATTGAAGATGGGGAAAGAAGCCTAGGTATTAGCCAGAGCACTGATCAATAGTCTGTGGTAAGTTTGGAGGCAAATGGAGTGATCGTGTGCTGACCAACACCGGACGTACAAAATACTATAATCAAAATTATTATAGTTTTTGGGGCGGTGTAGCCGCCCCCTATAAGTGAGTTTTGGACACCGACCAAAAGATTTGTATACCCCCTAACCCTTCCATTGTTAATGCAAATCGATACTTTTGCAAAGTCAGCCAATCACATTACAGCTAGTGTCATCACCACTAACTGTAATGTGATTGGCTGACTTTGCAAATTCAGGACTGTGATTGGCTAGCGAAACACATGACACATGTGCAGCCCTATGAATAGCAGTATGGACTTTAAAAAAAGTCATTTATCCTTTTTTTAAAGTGAGTCATGTTGTGATGACCACACACCGCCCACTTCACACTGGGTGTGATTTTTTTTTTTAGGATTAGGATTAGGATAACAACAACAAGAGGGAGTAAACAGGTATAATGTACAGTAGGCTACAGGGATTAGAAATGACTAGATTTCCGGGCCTCTACGTGGCCCTCACACCTGCGTCACACTGCCCCCTTGTGTGCCCATATATGGAGCTGACTCGTGGTTTGTTTATGGTTATGTTGTCATAGTGACGTGGCCGTGGTTTGTTTATGTTGTCACGGTGACGTGGTCGTGGTTTGTTTATGCTATCATGGTGACGTGGGCGTGGTTTGTTTATGTTGTTATGGTGACGTGGGCGTGGTTTGTTTATGTTGTCATGGTGACGTGGTCATGCTTCGTTTATGGCTGAGTCAGAATGGCGTCAGGGTCCGGCCCACTCTCCCATAAGCCAATTTTAATATAGGATAAGGTACCAAAACCCAAAGCAGATTTAGGGTCTTTCTTTTGCATGGTGGATGACTTATTAACAGGTATGAATGTGAATAGAGTCAAAGTGCACATGAACAATCTAACCCTAGCAGTAGTAGTAGTATGGGTAATACAGTCAATCCACAGTGGATAATGTGGAGTATACAATCTATCAATGGAACAAAAAAAACAACAACATTTGAATTATGTTGAATGAATGGTTGAGCTTTCTGCTGGGCAGCATGCTAAGTTTACTGCATATACAAAGTTTAAGTATAAAAATAGATCACCCCACCATGCATCTACTACATGCGTGTATGATCCTCATTATGTCTTGTTTTACAGTGGCGGAGCTGCTTGTTAAAAATAACGATCTTGATGATCTCAACATAATTAGGGCTTAGGAAGTCACTGCTGCATCCGCCGTGTGCCGTTGCCGGCCTCGCTGTCATCATTATAATTGAATATTTCCAGGACACTTTTTTTGGATCATTTTGGCCGCCTTTTGGTGCTCCATTAGCCATGGGTCACGATCATTAGGATAAAAGGAGGTTAACTTAACATGTCTGTCATCTGATTGCCTCGGCCGGGAGAAATGAAGCAACTTCAGAGAGTTGTCGCTATAACGCATAAGAAGACGAAAGGGGAGACGCCACGGCTTGCTCTGAGGCGACTTTAACCCTTTAAGACCGGCAACGCATCTGTGTCATTTTAAGATTTCTTTAGGCTATTCAAAAATAGCAGATATACAAGCTCATAGCGCGGCACCGCGCTGCCGCGCTATGAGCTTGTAGATCGGCGATTTTTTTTAAATAGTGAAAATTCGTGCAAATCTTTGAATATATATATTTTTTAACTTCTGTTACAACTTCTGGGGGGTCCCAGGAACAAAACATTTTGAGATGGGGGTCCACGGCCAAATAGATAAAAAAAAAAACAACTTAGGATTTAGAAGACATTTGCAGAATCCCCAGAACCAAAGATTTGACTTACAAATGTTTGCTTAAAAAAAATAAACGTTCAAAGATTTGCCCACATTTTTACCGTTTTTATTTTCAAAAATAGCAGATTTACAAGCTCATATAGCGCGGCACTCGGTGCTGCGCTATATGAGCTTGTAGATCTGCTATTTTTTAAATAGCCCAAAGAAATAAAAAAAATGACACACAGATTCCCGTTCCCGGTCTTAATGGGTTAATTACGTCTGTCGCAAGGCCCCCCCCCTCGCCCCCCCACCATGGGAGGAGACGGCACTCTGATCTCCACGGCGTAGGAAATGGGTCCCTCAGATGTTTGTTGTGGGATGGATGGATGGATGCTGGCTGGGGGCTATGGAGATCCGAGGTGTGAGTCAGCTGCTCGTCTCTGTCGGTCCGTCTGTCCGCTCTGTCTCACTCTTCCTCCGCCTAATTATCCAAGGTGCCAGTGCTGCGCATGTACACACATATACACACACACACACACACACACACGCGTGCGCACACGCACACACACAGACAACGCATCAAACCACTCCGACACACAAGCAAGCAGGGGAGAACTGCAGCTTGCCAGTGGGAAGAGAGGTTGTGGAGCAGGTGATGAGGGTATAGCAGAAGGTGTGTGCGTGTGTGCGTGTGTGTGCGTGTGCGTGTGTGTGTGCGTGTGCGTGTGCGTGTGCGTGTGTGTGTGTGTGCGCGTGCGTGCGTGTGTGTTAGATAAGTCACAATGACAGCAAGGACAGAAGTACCCCACCATGGCCCGTTTGTCAGCTGTCCAAACGCATCAGACTCTTAGCATTAACAAGAGGCATCCAACCTCCATGGGGACACAACAACCCACTGTGGTTTCTTCCTCTTGGTGTAAAGAAAAAAAGAAAAGAAAAACACAATTACGGTCATTGACTAAGTGTGCCATTAGCGCCGATATCATTTATTGGCTTACAGTACGTAACAAAGCCAGACTTTCAGGTCCTATAGATCCCTATTCTGGACCTTTGGCAAAAATTGCCGATATATATGCAGATCTATGAGCTTGTAGATTGGCTATTTTCTACAAGGAGATTAGGTGTACAGGGAAAAAAGGAGGGGGCCAAGTTCAACCATAGACTACTCTGGATCCTGGTCAACAAAGTACATAGAGGTTTAAGTTGCTAAATTCTGAACGTGTCCAAACACAATCACAAAGGGCCCAAAATGTGTTTTCTTAACAGTGATTCAAGGAATGAGCAAAACCACTTTTGGCTTTCATCACACACTGGTATGGTGTAGCCATTCGGCACTAACAGCTTAGTTTATAAGCAAAGTGGAGTTTTTATTGTTGTTACACGGGCAAAGTGCTGTCATTAGTGCTTCCTGGATCAATATGCCCTTAACACAATGCCCATATTAATCTGCAGCGCAACAGGCTTTGAGAGAGGTGTTATTGAAGCAATCTCTGACAATAAGGACGCTTGTGGCCAGCTCGTTTTGCGTGAGGTTTCGGAAATCCTTTACGAAAGTGGTCTTTTTTTTTGGTCAAAACTGCATTTAAACGAAAGAACAAACCACAAAACAATTCCACCACGCACGAACAGGTCTGCATACAGTAAATATGGATTGATAAGAGGTTGGCTTTGAGCGCTGCAGAAGCTAAAGCTCCTGGACATTTTCATCAACGCTTTGTTTCTCTTACTTCATTCGTTTGCTGGCAGTCTTAGGGCAGTGATTCCCTCTTTCCAAGAGTGAATTAGGTTGAAAGTCAAAGAGGCTCAGCCCCTTGTCAATAGTCATTAGAGCTGGCTACTAGCCCTAGGTTAAGACCCAGCCCGTTCCCTTGTCAGGCTCAATACCCCGCTGTGACATGACCGCACCACCTTTTTCACCAACGTAAACAAAAAAGCAGAAGAAGAAGGAAAATGGCCGACTCGTCGCGGCCGAGAGGCGAAGCGTACTCAAGTGACCAAATTAGCCTCACTCGCAATTATTTACATTTTACGTTCATAAACGCACATTGAAGGCCTCTGCTCTTTTGCTTGTTCGCGTGAGTATAGCGTTCACATTTCAGCATCCGCCCCGCAGCGTCTCGCCATTAAACCACAGGTTTCAGATAAAGCAATCGCCCGTCCATTATTTACACGGTAAAATCCTCAGCGTTCGTTTGTCCCATTTGTAACTCTGAGAGCGTACGAATGGAACCAAATGGACCCGTGAGGGTCCATTTGGTTCCATTTGTATGCACTCCGAGTTAACCCAGTAAGACCTGAGGCCTTCAATGTGCGTTTGAAAAAAACATACGTTACTATATCAGTGGTTTTCAAACTTTTTCATGTCAAGGACCCCAAAATGTATATGTATTTGGCCGTGGACACTTGTGGACACCGTGGACTCCTTGTTCCAGGGACCCCCCAGAAGCAAAGATTTGAGTTACAAATATTCGCTTAAAAAAATTATAAATTCAAAGATTTGCACACATTTTCAAGATTTTTCAAAAAATAGCCAAAGTGCAAAAAAATAATGCTTTTTTTTTTTTTTAGCTCAGATCTAAAAATGACACAGATGCTTCTCCCGGTCTTAACGAGTTAAATGAACACAAAGGATTTTACTGTTGTAGTCTCCCCCCCCCCCCCCCCCTAACCCCTGCACCATCCAAGAGAAACTTTAGAGGACAGAGAGCGAAGTGGACTTGTCTTATCAGACATGCAGACATTAGGTAACGATAGGGATCTGGGTATCAGCTCTGTGGTGAGTCCACTGGGCATAACAAGACCTCCTTCCTGCATCAGCAGACATAATTAGCTTTGGGTTAGGGATGAACCGGCAAATGCTGTTCTCTCTCTCTCTTTTTTTTTTTAAGGTCTTCTCTTCTCTTGTCCTTCTCTCTCTCTCCCTCCCCCTCTCTCTACCTCCCTCTCTCTTTTTTCCTCTCTCCTTCACTTTTTTCCCTCTGAATTGCTGCCAAGCTCTGTTTGCCTCAGTAATTAGGAGCCAGAGCAGCGCTTTCACGACTCCATTATGAAAACAGCAAACGGTCCAGTGGTTTATTGATAAAGCATTACACTCCCTCTGCCGCATTACTGTATGGAGATGTACAGAGAGGCCCTGCAGCCCTTTTAAGGTGCCGGACCCCCCCCCCCGTCCAAAGCCCCCCCCCCCCTCGCCCCCTCCCACCCCCTCCCGCTGCCAGATTAACCCATTGAGACCTGAAGCCGATTCTACATGTCTCCTAAATCTCAACAGTTTTCTGAAAAAAACGTATGTTTCTATGTCAGTGGTGTTCAATCTTTTTCATGTCAAGGACCCCCAAAATGATATGTTTTTGGCCGTGGACCCCCATCAAAATATTTTGTTCCAGGGACCCCCCAGAAGCAAAGATTTGAGTTAAAAATGTTCGCTTTAAAAAATATATATATTCAGAAGATTTTCACACATTTTCACGATTTTTCAAAAATAGCAGATCTACAAGCTCATAGCGCGGCACTCGGTGCCGCGCTATGAGCTTGTATGTCTGCTATTTTTGAATAGCCCAAAGTGTAAAATAATGCCTTTTAGCTCAAATCTAAAAATGACACAGTTCCAGGTCTTAATGGGTTAAATGTCATTATGCTGTAATAGCGCTATCTCCCGCCTCCGTATGAAAGAGGACTAAAAAAACGGCAAAAAAAAAAGCGGCAGGCCAGCTGTGTTAGTGAAATTTAATGCGGAGGAGAAAAAAAAAGAAAAATACCGCATCCACCACAACAACGTGGCCTGTTCCATGCTTCTTTTGTCAAACGGGCACGGAAACAAACACAACCTGCGAGAGAGGGGAGAGAGAGAGAGAGGGCGTCGGAGAATGTAATTTCGCTCCGCAGGATGTTGGGAGCTGGGTTTTTAAATGCGTTGTTGTTTGGCGCTAGAAAAACAGGTTTCTCGAGGGTGTTGTGTGTGATATTTAAACGTGACACGGGTGACCCCTCCGCATTTGTCGAGATGTCCTCCTCGCGCATCGGTCGGCGCCGCGGCGTGCATCAAAGCCGCGGCGGCTGTAATGGCACGCGCGTGCGTTTGGGATTTGTGTTTTCCAATTAAATCGGCAAATTATGATTATCCGTTGCACCGTGTTGTGTTGAGGCCATTTTGGAAACGGCTCACGCTGTTTGTTTTGTTTTTTGCCTTTTTTGTTTGGTTTTCTCTCTCCAAAGTTAATAGTGCCAATGTGGCAAACCTGTGTGTGTGTGTGTGTGTGCTCCGGGAATATTAATGGACCCTGGACCACACACACACACACACACGCACACGCACACGCACACGCACACGCACACGCACACGCACACACGCACACACACACACTAGCATCATGTCCAAGCGCATAAACACTAAGCATTCTCGTATGATGAGCAAACACAGGCTATGTGTCTTTTTTTTCCTCTTCTCTCTGCCAACTCACCATGTAGGGAGACAGTAGATGTACCGGAGCCCTTATCACTGGCACATCCACCACCACCTGCTCCAGACGTTAATTGCCTGGGAAAATGATATCAGCCCAAGACGTGATCTTTGGGTCTGGGCTGATAAACCCGTGTGTCGATCTGTCAGACGGAGACAGAGGAAAGAAGGCCTCTCCTATCCCATTGAGGCCTGAGGTTCCGATTCTGCGGTTTTCTGAAAAAACGTATGTTTCTGCGTCAGTGGTTTTCAAACTTTTTCATGTCAAGGACCCCCAAAATGATATGAATTTGGCCGCGGACCCCCGTCTCAAAATGTTTTGTTCCAGGGACCCCCAGAAGCAAAGATTTGAGTTAATGTTCGCTTTAAAAGAATATATATATTCAAAGATTTGCACACATTTTCACGATTTTTCAACGCTACGAGCTTGTATATCTGCTATTTTTGAATAGCCAAAGTGTAAAATAATGTTTTTTTTTAGCTCAAATCTAAAGGTGACACAGATGCGTTCCAGGTCTTAATGGGCTATACGACCGATAAGAGCTTCAAATACGCACGTGCACAGCGCGCGCACACACACACACACACACACACACACACACACACACACACACACACACACACACACACACACACACACACACACACACACACACACACACACACACGTACACACACGTACACGTACGCTCACACCATCCTCCTCATTGGTTGTGAATTATTGATTTGAACATGACAGCTAAGAGACAGCTCGAACCGCCACTGTAAAGAACAGGCCGGTGCGGATATTTTGCTCTCGCTTTAGCTATGCTTGACTGCCAAAACTATGTTCACACAAACTTTCCACTTCCCCGGATGTTTATACAGAGCGACGGGCTAACGATGTAGCTGAGCCGGTAGCGGAGGAATCGCGCAAAAAAAATCTAGGATGGGAGGGGGAGGACGATGAGCCGTAGTGGTGGAAACAGTACTCAAATGTTTTACTTAAGTAAAAGTATCGATACTGCAATGTAAAGGAACTCTGTTACAAGTATTGGTACCAAGATGTACTTAAAGTACCAAAAGTAAAAGTACTAAAATGTTTGAAAATAGCTGATCTACAAGCTCACAACGCGCCGCGATGCGACGCGTTGTGAGCTTGTAGATCTGCTATTTTCAAATAGCCTATGTATAAAATAGGGCTGAAGTCGTTTATGTGTGTTTTATAATGTGATAATTTATATCTGCAAAGTAACTAGTGAGTAGTGACTAAAGTTTTCAAATATTTGTAGTGGAGTAAAAGTACAATATTTGACTCTGCGATGTAGTGGAGTAGATATAAAAGTATAGACAATTGGAAATTCTTCGGTAAAGTAAAAGTACCTCAACATTGTATAAGTACAGTACTTGAATAGATGTACTTAGTTACTTTACACCACTGATGAGCCGTATACTGTAGCTATACCACCACGAGAGACTAGGGAGGAGGGGGAGGTGGGGGGGTGTTGGATTGTCGATATACGGATGAGAAAGTTTGGAGGGGGGAGAGATGGCGTCAGGGATTGGAGAGGGAAGAGGAGAAAAATGGAGGAGGAGGAGGGAGGGAAAACTTTCTCCTTGCAGGCTGTTTGTTTGAGGCTCTCTGGGGTGCCATTTTAGCTTCCAATATTTTAGCAAGGAATAAAAAAAAACGCTGGGAGTATTTACTAAGCTGCCTCTTACCCTGCCTTTACCACTGTTTAACTACCGCTCGGCAGCAATGCACCATGACAGATGACCCTGCCGCGGGTGTCTCGCTCTCGACGGCCCTGAAATAATGTATACGGCGAAATCCAGAGTGTTAATTTAAACCTCAGAGAGCTGACTTAACCCTCAGAGAAAAGGGAACACTCTGTTTTTTTTTGTTTTTTTTTTAACTTTAGGCACAGTATAATCAATATATATATAAACAATATAATCGTTTATCTTCATGTAATCTTTATGGAATGTGTTGCAGAGTGTATTCCGGGGCGTAATTACCGTAACGGAGGAATTACAAGCCATTTTCCAACCCTCAGACCTTAAGTGGCTGGTTCATTGAGGGGATACTGTGAACAGAACATGCAGAGACACGAAAAACCCATTCTAATTGCGTTTGAATCTCCTTGTCGATGCGTGCAATTGAAGGTGAATTAGAATGTAGCTCTAGGACCTTTCATACTGTACATATCATATGTATGTATGGTTCATATTCAAAATGTATTTTGGCCTATGCAATGGCACTATTTAGAACCAGTGACTGCCCCCCCCCCTGTCCATTGAGTTCAATGGGAGGTTTTCAGCAATTACTTTCAATGGTGTGACGTCATGTTCTCTTTCTAAATAAGTAAGTGAACACTTCTGTGTGTAGTAATCCAGTGCAATCTGGAGTGTAATCCAGTGGTGCACAAACTGTGCACGTCTGGGAATTGGGAATCACGTACAGTATTATGATGGCAATATTAAATGAGCCAAGTTAAGAAAAAAAATATTTAGCTAAATATTTACTTTTAAACATACTGGACAGAATTTTCCCTGAAGAAGACAGAACATGTTTTCTGACTCATGTTCTAGCTTTTTTTTGAGTGCACACATGCTAATTCCTTTTGCCAGAAAATTCTGAATCTTCTTCCAAACACTTGTTTTTTTCTCCTGTTTGTGCAGGCCTGGCAGCCCTGAACAAATCTTTTCCCCCTGCTATGTTCAATTGATGAAGCCTTGAAAAAAAAAGAAAGAAAAAACACAAAATCTAGGATTTATTCTTCTGTGCTTTGATCGTATTGTCTGTTCATTTCAGTAACTTGATTCCTTTCTTAGCACTCAGCAGTTAAAACAATTAACTGTCAGTTAATTATCATGAGCAAATATTACATTGAGTTGGCTTGCGACAAGCATGGTTCAGTAATTCTGGGTCAGTTCTGAAAAGGTTTATGCACCACTGGCCTAATCAGAACCCCCCCCCCCCCCTCCCCCCACCTTTCCAATAGTCTGTTTTAACTCACGTTTAAAAAAATATAAATGAATTTACTGCTACCACAACCCACACATTTTGTATTATATCCTATTGTGCATGTTTACTATAGTAGTACATTGAGCAGGTGCACATGACAATCTTAACAACCTCCTATATAATTAGACTGGAGTCCCCCAGGGGTCTGTACCTGGACCTCTCCTTTTTTACCTCTACAACAAGTCTGTTAAATGAGTAGCAAACCTGCATGTGTGCTCCGAGAATTTTTATGTGTGTGTGTGTGTGTGTGCGTGTGCGTGTGCGTGTGTGTGTGTGTGTGTGTGTGCGTGTGTGCGTGTGCGTGTGCGTGTGTGTGTGTGTGGTGTGTGTGTGTGTGTGTGTGTGTGTGTGCACGACACGTTGTTAGCTTGTAGATGTTGTTATTTTCGACAAATCTTTGCCTATTTTCGTAGAATAATCACCTATTATGACATCTTTCTAGGTCTTCCTCAGACGAGCCTTCCACCGTCGCTTCCAGTCATCCCGGCGGGTTCTCCATACATCTGGCCAGCTCATCGGTAGGTCTACTTTGCGCTCCTGCATCTTTCTTGAGTATGTCCACGTATACAGTATGTTAATCGAGCCGTGGCCGATGCAGTGTGTTGGTTCCCACGGCACCAATTTGCTGTACTGGCAGCTCTTGATGTCTTTGGCGGTGTCCAGCTATAGTCTCATTCTCCTGGCCGCAACATCCTGGTGTAGCACCTATATCTGGAGCCTTCTCCAGGGTTGGTTTCAGGGGCCAGCCAGACTGTACCGTTTGCATAGAAGAAGCTGAGTTTGATTTGTCGGGGGGAAGTTGGAGTTCCTTACACTGGCCCTGCTGTGCCTTCCACACTTGAACCCCGGCATCCATATTCTCGGGGGAACATTTGCCAAAAATAGCAGATCTACAATCTCGACGAGCAGATCGACAAGCAGATCGACAAGCTCACAATGCGTTGCGTTGTGAGCTATGTCGATCGGCTATTTTCAGGGAAAGCTTTCCCCGCAATAACAGAAAACAGAGTCAACCATATATGGGTTGAAGTGGTTAACCCATTAAGACCTGGGACGCATCTGTGTCGCACCTTTTTTGATTTGAGCTATAAAGCATTATTTGACACTTTGGCTATTCAAAAATAGCAGATCTACAAGCTCATAGCTTGTAGAGCTACGAGCTTGTAGATCTGCTATTTTTGAAAAAAAATTGTGAAAATCTTTCAAAACTAATACTTTTAACTCAAATCTTTGCTTCTGGGGGTCCCTGGGGATTTTTTTTTAGACGGGGGTCTGCGGCCAAATGCATATCAATTTGGAGGTCCTTGACATGAAAAAGTTTGAGAACCACTGATATAGAAACATACGTTTTTTCAGAAAACTGTTGGGATTTAGAAGACATTCGTAGAATCGGCTTCTAGGTCTTAAGTGGTTAAGTGGATAAGATACTTTGCAGATAATTGCTCCACACACCTCACGTTTGCCCCGACGACAGTGACTTTATCAAGCAGGAGATTCTTTCTTTATTTTGTTTAGGTTTTTTTTTTCAACGCGCAAGTGACTAAACGAGAAACGAGAAACAGCTTGGCATCTTTCAATCATCATAATCCCCCACAGTGCTAATGCACATCTCAATATCCCCTGCAACACGAGTCAGATTGTAATTTCTGACAAGTATGGATTGTGTAACAGCAGATGGCTAATCCTCAACCTACAGGCGGTATGAGCGTATCGCCCCCCTTTAATTAGATTTATTTTCTGCTTTCACGGGACTCGTCTTTACCATTAGCATTTGGGTGCTCCGGTGAAAGATGCCATTAAAAATGTCTCTGCTGGCATACCATAGTGGGCTCCCGCTGATTTTCCACGCGGAGGCAAATGAAAAGAGTATAAAAGGAGAGGAGTGGGAAGATGGGGGTGGGGGGGGGGGGGGGTAGATGAGGACGATGTTGATGAAGAGGATAGGAAGAGGATGCTATGGGGGCCGTCGCTATATCACATCTCTCAAAGCCCCCTCCTCTATACTCTACAAATCTATAGACCTGGAACTATAGCTTATTTCTACTGTATTGTATAGGTATGTTAGTACTATATTTATCAATCTTATCACTTTAGCATTATAGTGTTGTGTGGTGAGCTTGTCACAGAGAAAACGGGGTCAACCGTATATGGATTTAAGGTTAAGTGGTTAAGATACTTTTGCAGATAATTACTCGACACGTCACACGTTTGTTTGCCCCAACGAAAGAGACTTCATCAAGCAGGAGATTCTGTTTTTTGATTTGTTTTTACAGAATAATTCTATTACATACAACATTCTAATTGGTGTGACTGTCACCTGACTGTTACCTGACTGGCCTGATGCCCCCAGGGCTGCAAACAGCTCTCTCCTGAGCTCTGCTATGTGTGTCTCTCTCTCTCTCTCTCTCTCTCTCTCTCTCTCTCTCTCCTCTCTCTCTCCTCTCTCTCTCTCTCTCCCTCTCTCTCTCTCTCTCTCTCTCTCTCTCTCTCTCTCTCTCTCCTCTCTCTCTCTCTCTCTCTCCTCTCTCTCTCTCTCTCTCTCTCGGCATCCTCTTTACGTGTCGTATCCCTGACAGTGTTGCCAGATTCTGTGTAGAGAATCAAGCAACCGGGTCTAGGAAAACAAGCCCAAAAGAAGCAACTATGGGCCACATGAGCTCTTTAAACATTATGCATCAGCTATTTGAAAATAGCCGATCTACAAGCTCACAACGCGTCGCCATGTAGATCTGCTATTTTCAAATAAAATCTTGGGGGGAAATTATAATAAGCAGATCTGGCAACACTGATCCCTGCCCCCCCCCCCACCTCCTTTTTATGTTATTTTCACCAATTCTTTTAAAGGGTATATTTTGATCATTAATATGTTGTATTGTTTGTTGTGCTGTTGACATGTGTCCACTTTGTTTTGAGCGTTGAATGTTTAATGGACCACAATGGAAACGAGCCTTTGGCTTTTTTGCGTCCTCGTCCATTTTTGCGTTTTGTTTTTGTACTGTATACGGACGGACGGACAGACAGACTATACAGTACTAGAGGTTCACAACCCTACTGTACGTCTAATAGTGTCGGGGCTTTGTCAGAGTACCCGTTGTACCCCGTCTGTCGGTGTCCCTTTCATGCCATATATGGAGAGTACCTGATGTCATTAGTATATACCCATAACCTGTATATTGGCATGCCCATATATGGGCATATTGATTGGATTGGCTTGTTCTAGGCAACCGCATATCTCAACAACACACAAGCCACAATGTACAGAAAAGTGCTCAAATATCCTCCCATACTGATACATCAGACACTATAGTCACCTGTAACCAATGTTCTTCCAAACGAGCAGCATGCACGGTCACTTACGTCTACAGTAATAATTACCTTTACAGTAATTATGATATTGTATAGCAGGGGGGGGGGAATCTGCAGGTGTCAGCCTGCCATACACCTTTGCCCTTAGAAAAAGAGGTGCTCTTTGTGTTTCAAAACAGCGCTGGCCCAGGTGAAGGGAAAGATTATAGGAGCTGTCTCCAGTGATTCACCTGGCCTTTACGTCAACGCCGTGATCATGTTTTGAGAGAATGTCGTTGCTGTCGGGCAGAAACCTCCATATTTTAACTTTTTGTGTTTTTTTTCGTAAATTAACGCAATGCAGATCCGCAAGCTCGAAGCGCGGCGCAAAGTAACCACGTTTTGAGCTTGTAGATCTGCTGCTTTTGCTGTTAAGAAATTGAATCCTGAAAAGTAACAGTTTTGGACATAATGAGTTTCCACCTGACAGAGACGATGTTAGCTTGTAGATCTCTCTGTCTACAGCAGTGGTTCTCAAACCTTTTCATGTCAAGGACCCCCAAATTGACACTTATTAGCCCGCGGACCCCCATTTGAAAAGATATGCCAGGGGCAGGGATTCTCAACCATTTTTATTTCAAGGACCCAGTCTGACATGTATTAGGCTACGGACCCCCATTTAATGGCATTTCTATCGCTTGGACCCCCCAATTTAGATCGTAAAATCAATGTTAATGTAACTCTGAGAGTGTGCAAATGGAACCAAATGGACCCGTTAGGGTCCATTTGGTTCCATTTGCACCACTCTCAGAGTTACAGACCCATAAGGGTCCATTTGGTTCCTAACTATCCATCATTTAGCTGGGGACCCCCCTGGAACTCCCTCGAGACCCCTGGGGTCCCCGGGACACCCACTTTGAGAACCAATGGTCTACAGCATCATGCTGTAGAAATAAAAGTAACGGATCCGGTGTTAGTGAAACACATTAGCCCAGGTTTCACTTGAAGCCAGAGCCAGTCAGGGTTAGTGAGATAATCATCAGTTCTGTGTCTGCACAGATGATGACTGCTGTGCAATACTTTTACAAATGGTAGTTCTGATGTCACATTTAAGGGGGGTGTGATGATAATGCTTTAAATCAGTGATTTTCAACCCTTTTCAAATCAAGGTCCATTATTTATTCAGCATTTGAGCCACGGACCACCGAGATTTAGACTCTCAGACCCAAGACTTTCGCCCCCACAATTCCATGCTGTAACTATGTTGGTAGCATAGGAGAGATGACAGGCAAACGTTGATCAAAATAACAATTCTTTAATTAAGTAATGCAGATGTTTAACAATAATTTAACTCTTGAGAACGTAAAATGAAACCAAGCGGACCCGTAAGGGTCCGCTTGGTTTCATTTTACGTTCTCAAGAGTTAAATATCTATAAGGGTCCATTTGGTGACCAACTCTCCATCATTTACCTGGGGACCACCTGGAACCCCCCTCAAGGACCACCGGTGGTCCCCGGACCACTGGTTGAGAACCACGGCTTTAAATGAACCTGCTGCCTGCCGCCCGACATGCCAAGAGGCCCGACATGCCCCCAAGTGCACCCGAGTCCTATAACAAAATAACGGTCTGTGAGGTTGTGACGGCCAGGGCCCCTGAAGCCCTCGGCCGGAAGGACGGCTGCCAACCCAGCCACACACACCCTGATGCTCCGCCGCCTGGCAACATACCAACCATACCAACAATCTTGATTAAAAAAGCAACAACGCGTGCAGCTAAGTCTTGCTGTATGGGACAGGTGTCTAAGTCTGGCTGTATGGGACAGGTGTCTCAGCGCAGGTACCCGTCGAGCCGAGCGTCAACACCAGTCCACGAGTGTT
>NC_139944.1:18065461-18108486 GCF_963454915.1 Gymnoscopelus microlampas | reverse complement strand
ATGGTCCTTTGAGACTGTGACAGAGGGTCTATGGTGGACATAGTGTGCATGACATATGGGGCAGAGGCATTTTTAATTTACCGCCACTGTGATTATGTTCCTTCTTCTCGCTCTCTCTCTCTCTCTCTCTCTCTCTCTCTACCTCTCTTTCTCTCTCTCTCTCTCTCTCTCTCTCTCTCTCTCTCTCTCTCTCTCCACCATACACAACCAGCACACCTACAGTACTTGGACTGACAAACAAGAAAACGAGTGAACTGACTAGTAAAACGTGAAACATTTCTAATGGATTTTGTATAATTGACTGAAGGATTAAACATGTGGACCTATTTTATACTTCGTCACACAGCGATGTCATGCACACATAGTGAAAATAGCATGATCTACAAGCTATTTTAGAAAATAGATTTGAGCTTATATTGACATAATATGGTTAACTGTTGCAGCTATTAAAAAATATAATGTTTTTATTAAATGATCACTGTAAGTAATAATTGATGACATTGATTAGTTTAATTAACTGCTGCATCCCTAAATACCTAATCCTAATCCTGACCCCGAACTGAATCTTTTAACTTATCATCTTAACCGTAGTTTAAAAAAACGACAACATCTTTCTTAGCTATAAAGAATGCCCCCTTTCTCACAGGGACCTAAATAAAATTGACCTCACGGTGATAAGGTCAAGTTTTTCTGCTTTTACTATTCTTGTGGGGACTTCTGGTCCCTATGTGGGTAGTTAAACATGAACACACACACACACACACACACACACACACACACACACACACACACACACACACATACACACACACACACACACACACACACACACGCACAGGAACGCGCGCACGCACAAATCACCGCTCCTCTCTCTGCCCACACAAAGCGCCCATTAGACATGTGTCAAACCCGTCCATGCTCGACCCACCCAAACACGCTCCAAATATTTCCCCATTACTCCGCCATCATGGTCAATTAGGCCCCCACTTCCTCCACCTTTTATCTCCTTAAACAGGGTCCTCATCTGCTGCTTGTGTCACGGGCCTCGGCAGATAAATAATTCAGCGGCGGGGGAGTTTTTGGGGGGTTGGGGGCGGGGGCGGGAGGGGGTGGGGTGGTTTACGGCCCCCGTCCTACCAAGTCGGGCTGTAAATTCAGAATGAGGGTGTGTGTGTGTGTGTGTGTGTTGTGTGGGGGGGTGTATAGAATAGAAGAAGGGAGAGATGGGGGGGTGGGGGAGGAGAGAGAGGAGAGGGGTGATGTGGGGGGGGTTGTGGGGGGGGGGGGAAGTGGCCCCCGGAGGGCCGTAGACTCACACAGGCAACATCATAAAGTCACCATTAGAATGCTGTATTTATAACAGTGGCTTTGCCCCGGGCTGCTGCTGGTTGCTGTACTGCCAGAGTTCTACACTGTAAAAAAATACTCTGAGAGGGTGTGCCGCGTACGTGGAAACCAAGCGCACCCTTATGGGTCCGTTTGGTTCCACCACCGCGGCAAACCCCACAGAGTTCAATTGACATTCGGGATTTTACTGTGTATAGGTCTCTCCCCCCCCCCCCCCCCCCCCCCCCCCAACCTCTGCGCTCGCTCTCTCGCTTTCTCCCTCTCTCTCTCCCTCCCTCCCTCTCTCTCTCTTCTCTCTCTCTCTCTCTCTCTCTCAGTGGAACCACAGTGATTGCACAAGTTCCAAGCAAAGCCGCGTGCACACACACACACACACACACACACACACACACACACACACACACACACACACACACACACACACACACACACACAGATAAAGCGCGAGAGAGAGAGAGAGAGAGCGCACATTCCACATGCTAATGCCATTCCCCTCACTATTAGCAGAGTGTCTGCCATAAAACACACACTGTGTCCTTCTCCTGGCACTGCTGTCCCTATATACCGGGGCTTTCAGCAGGGCGCCCGGCCATCACAGAATATCAATGGCTTAATGAGGCGAGGGCTCTTTCTGATGTGCTGCAACATTGGCTCTTTGGGGGGAACACGGCGAGCGAAACGACTCGGTGAAGAGATAACAACGCCCCCCCGTCGGACCGCCGACCAGCGGCGGAGCATGCTCAGTAGAGCTCGACACGACGGCCTGCCCGTAACGACATCCACAGCGTCTCGAGACGCTCGCGCCCGCTGCTCCCTATACTATGCCAAGCATTAACATTAACATTAAGCTCCCTTTTTACCACTACATTCCAAGTGCAATCAATTTTCCTCTTCTTTTTTTCCCCATGTTCTCTACCGGCTTTGGAGAGTCGCCGGAGATTGGTCTCATGTGGTATATCGCATGTTCACTCCCTGGCTGATGCTCCTAGATTTCTGATCATACTAAATATCACATCCCATCATATGAAATAGAATATTCCTTTATTTTATATGATCTACGCGGTCCATCTGCAATCAGCCTCTTTGTGATTGCAGCTGGACCTACAAGTCCTTTTAACCAACCTTAATCCAACCTGGCGTCCCTATTTTGGGCATGGTCATATAGGTGAACATTTTCGGAATTTTCAAAAATAGAAAGAATAGCTGATCTACAAGCTTCACGGCGTGATGCGTTGTGAGCTTGTAGTTTGGCTATTTCTGCAGGGTTTAAATGGCTACCGGTAATTCAGTTAAGATCGTGCAAACGTGAAATATTCCAATATTCCTTACTTGAACTACACCGTCCCAGTTATTGCCCTAGAGAAACAAAGGGAGTTGTTTCAAAAGCAAATAAAAAGCATTCCAATAATTCACACGGATCAGTTGCGGCCTTGGACTGCATGCAGCAGGACGTCTGTCAACAGCACGTCCACACAGACTGAGACAATTCCGGCAGAGAGAATTCGTGCGACTTTGAAATACAGGTTTCATGACGTGCCATGCATGCATTAAACAACAATGGAGTCTGAAGCGGTACCTTTAGCAATGCTAAAAGATTGCAAATAATTCAGCCGCGGTAGTCTTTTCCTTCAAACATATACTACAGTAAAGCGCCCGCCGAATCCCCCAGTGCCTTTTTCACACACACACTACAAACACACACACACAACACACACACACACAGGCAACAGGGCACATGCACACGCACACGCACACGCACACGCACACACACACACCCTGTAGAAAACCAATAAGAGGCGCTACAGTGCCTTTGTTTATCTGTTGCGCTCATGCGTTTATTGTCAACCTTGTTTGGGATATAATTTCCCCTTTAACTGCCTTTGCTTTGCGGCACTCTGCAGGCACTTTCATGTCAGGCGGCCATGGCAGCAGTGTGGGAGGGGGGGGGGGGGGGTCCGGTGCCTCGGAATAAAGTCCCTTTATTTAAAGCTAGCCAGCGGGTCAGAGAGCCTGATCTGTCATTGGCAGTGTAATAACAGAGAAGGAGACTTCCACATAAACACTGCCAACCAATATGAACAGCCCCCCACTACAGGAAATGAAAATACAGCCACGGGAAGTTAACCCTTTAGGGTTAAGGAAAGGTTGCTGGTGGGTGGGCGGGCGGGGGGGGGGGGGTGGGTTAGTGAAGAAAGAGAGCCACATAGGTGGGTGAGCCCGAATGTCTCCACGTCCTTTTGTCTGGGCTCGTGTAGGGGGCACCTCCCGAGGGTGTCCCAACATGCATTAATTGGTTGTCATGGAGAGATACGGGCTAAAAGCGAGAGGAGGGAGGGGGGGGGGGGGGGGGGGGTCAGGCGTCAATGGTGAGTTGCATTTAATGAGAGAATAAAACGCTCTTCCATTGAAGGCAGATAGGGAAAACCATATTGACCCGCCGGAGGTGCTCGTGAATAACCAATTGTCTCTCCGGATCGATCGCAACACAATGAGAGACATCGCCGGACGGAAGGGGAGGCCGTGATTTGTGAATGACGCTGAAGGTCACAACGGCATGCACGGCCATCGCTCGCCGCGCCCCGTTCCCCTCCTTCATGCTAACATACACGGAGCACCTGCGTCTCCTTTGATTTCCGCACGCACGTCCGCTCGCCTCCCTCCACTCCTCTCTCTCTCTCGCTGACAGCTTCCTGCCTGTGATCCCGCGCCGGCCTCTACGCCGCCCGTCCGTCCGTCCGTCCACACGTGGTCATTAAAGCCCCGACGCAGCGCGCTTCTCAATGAGCCGAAACCAGCCAACGAGCTGACCCCTGAACCGCCCACAACTCGCTCTTCTCCTCCAGCTCTCCTGCGTCCTTATTCCCCATCGCCCGCCCATCAAAAAAGGCCAAAGTCTCGGCTGCTTGTTGCGCATGCTAACGTTTCCCCGAGCTGAGACGGGACAGAGAGCAAGAGAGGGAGGGAGAGAGAGAGAGAGAGAGAGAGACAGAGAGAGAGAGGGAGAGAGACAGAGAGAGAGAGGGAGAGAGACAGAGACAGAGACAGAGACAGAGACAGAGACAGAGACAGAGAGAGACAGAGAGACACTGTTATGGCTATGGCCGCCAACTGTCGAAACAGACTGTGGGAGTTGAGTGAATAAATGCCCTGTCTACTTGGGACAGGGTGCACTCACTCTCGCAACCCAGCACGCATGCATAAAACCCCTGGGGGGACGGGGGGGAGATGCGGGGGGGACAGAGGGACGGAGAGATTCTCTGCAGAGAGATTGATACCCACCAAAACCCAACCACCCCCCCCCCCCCCCCCACCCCCCAAAACCCTGATTTAAACAGCAGACAATCCAAGTCGCAGCCCCGCAAATGTGACTTTTAAAACCCCCAATGAATTGTGCATGGAGATGGGTCAAGGGCGAGACAGAGGTGGGGGTGACTGGCGGGGGGTAGTTTTTCTTATCAATCAGGGAGTCATGGGGGGAATGTGGGAAGACAAGCGGCAGGCCACGGCTCTCGGGCTTGGGGAGGAGGGGGTGGGTTAAGGGGGGGTTTGGGGGGGTGGGGGGATAAAGATCCTTTGATGGCTCTGAAATGGAATGCAGAGAAGTGGAAAGAGCATTATGGCCGGTGATAGTAAATACACCTGGGCATTGAAGAGCCTTTTAGGTTGGTGTCACCCCGGTGTCATATTGAGCTAGCCCGGGCTGAGGCTAATCTGGGAGCTTTTCCAAAGAGAGAGAGAGAGAGAAATAGCAGAACTGGAAAACCAATCAAGTTCTTTCTTTTCTTTTCTTTTCTTTTTTAAATCAGAATAAAGGACCCAATATAAAATTGGACGCTTGGATTCATCTCATCTTTACAGTTCAGGAGCCTGTGGTCAGCCAATATACGTATATATATAGTTTTGCTTTGCTGTTCCACACTGCTGTGCAGATGATACGAATCTACGTTGTGATGCTGCTGTTTAACCTACAGCAGACAGAAAATACACATACAGCACAGTATGATTTAGTGCGGTATATAGAGCCATAGTACATTCAAACTGTTTGCCCAAGCTAACGTTGACTGTAGGGAAGATAATATCTCATATTTAATATTCTTGGATTCTCTTAGACTCAGCAGGGTGCTTTTCACTTCATAGCCTAAGGGCTAATTTATATTCTTTGTTGAACGACCATCTTGTCCATATTTTTAAAATCTAAAACATCTAAAAAATACAAATCTTTTGAAAATAGAAGACTATTTTCAAAAATTATATACTGTGGGGTTGAAGTGGTTATGTATGTTTTGTAATAATATTCAAAATCTTCAAAGTAACTATAGTAAGTACCGTTTTCAAATAATTGTAGTGGAGTAAAAGTCATTTTTTTTGCCTCTGAGATGTAGTGGAGTAGAAGTAAAAGTACTGAAAATTATCAAATGTAACTCAATATCAGACACAGAGTCGACAACATCGCCCGGGTGGATTGTTTATTTTTGGAACACAGTTCTTGTATGATGCAATCTGCTGTAAGATTTCTCCATGGGATTTGCAAGAGAAAAAATAAAGCTGTGACCCAGGGGTGGTGGGAGTGACTTGGTATGCAGACGGTCTGCTCGTGTGCTCAGGGCCGTCGCAGGGGGGGTGTAAGTGGGACTGAGTTACTAGGGCCCCCCCTTTGAAAAAAAAAAAAAAAAAATGTTTTTTTTGGGTCTTTTTTAAAGAAAAAAAATCTTAGGGGGGCCCACAGGAATCTTTTTCCCCAGGGCCCAGAATTTGGTGCTACGCCCCTGCGTGTGCTAACCGCGTGCTTTCACAAACAGGTGTGTGTGTGTGTGTGTGTGTGTGTGTGTGTGTGTGTGTGTGTGTGTGTGTGTGTGTGTGTGTGTGTGTGTGTGTGTGTGTGTGTGTGTGTGTGTGTGTGTGTGTGTGTGTGTGTGTGTGTGTGTGAGATGGTCTGGTCAGTGCAGTAGTGTTGTGTTTAGTATAGTGCTTGTAGTTAGTGCATGGTGCTTCTTGCTACTCCCTGCCTTCAGCTAGCCCTCTTTGCAAGTGTGCAGTGGTGTAAAGTAACTAAGTACATTTACTCAAGTCATGTTCTTTTGTAAATGTGTCGGTACTTTTACTCCTACCGCACTACATCTCAGAGGCAAATATTGTACTTTTACTCCACAACAATTATTTGACAACTTTAGTTACTTTATAGATTTGGATTATTATTACAAAACATACATTAACCACTTCAGCTCTGTATACTTTTTGCCCATTTGAAAATAGCCGATCTACAAGCTCACAATGCGTCGCGATGGGACACACTGTGAGCTTGTAGATCTGCTATTCGGTACTTTAAGAACATTTTGACACCAATACTTTCGTACTTTTACTTAAATACATTGTGAATTCCTGACTTTTACCTGTAAACAGAGTATTTCTACATTGCAGTATTGATACTTTTACTTAAGTAAAAAACATGAGTACTTTTCGCGCCACTGCTTGCTACTCCCTGCCTTATACTACCACCAGCTAGCTTGTTGCAAGTGTGTAAGACTCCTTCTGCCGGTACACAGCCTCTCCGCCACCAAGAGACCCCCGCAATGCCTCCTTGTGGTCACACACAGTAAATGGGCAATTTGTGGTCCCTGGCTAAACTGGGGGGAGGGGGGGGGGGGTCTCGGAGCAGCAGGAGGTCCAGAGACAAGGCGGGCACGCCCACCAGTGTGGGAACTATAGCGCAGGGGTCTTCAACCTTTTTCAGGCCAAGGACCCCTTAGCAGAGAGAGAGACCCCCCACTGCATTTTATACAATTGTGTCTCAGATTAAACTTTTTCATAGATAGATCACAGATGACATATAGTGTACACTATAATTTCTATTAATATGTTGGATTCATGTTAATGTGTATTTTAAGACGGTTAACCCTTAACATTTTGTCAACTTGAGCATTGGTTCTGCACTACACCAACCCTCCGAAAATAGCAGAGCAGCCCAAGGCGTTGTGAGCTTGTAGATCTGCTACTTTTGGCCAATGTTCCCCATCACACAAAGATTTGGCGGACCCCCTGTAGTTAGTTAGCTAGTTAGTTAGTTAGTTTATTTATTTCGGTCATGATTTCTTTTTACAACAAAACATTTGAACATACAGTACATCTTAGTCAACATGATGACTAACTCGGAGGACCCCCTATGGCGCGCCACCCCCAACCTGGCATCCCTATATTTTGGGCACGTTATTATTATCACACGTTTTTCACACATTTTCAAAAACTCTTGGCTATTTTCTCTTAAAAAAAAACATTTCACAATAGGGGAACACAGCCAGAGGAGGATATGCCTATATTTGGGGGTCCTTGGCATGGAAAGGTATGGGAACCCTAGGTGGAACAAAAGAAACAAAAAACACTGAAAAGAGAACAGACTTTGACTCAACTTGATCCAGAGCGATGCCCTCTATTCAAAAGACTGCTGAGTGAAATAACACATTGGCAGGGCTTTCATAATAGCAAATCAATGTGGGGAATCTACGGTACGGTTCAACCTAAATGGCACTCCGCCCTTTGGCCTCTTATCAGCGCCCAATCACAGCCAATCAAGCTCTTTTAAAGGCTGATTTAACCCTGATGAGCCCTGAGCTGGATGAACCTCACACGCAGACAGCGCCAATCACTCTCTGGCACACACACACACACACACACACACACACGCACACGCACACGCACACGCACACGCACACGCACGCACAAGACACTGTGCAATATTGAGGCAGAGATTAAAGCCACATAAAAGGGGAGAGACAAAGGTGACGTCTCCTCTTTTCAAATGGCAAGAGCGTGGCTTGACATGAAGCGAGTGGGTGAGCGCCAGGGTTGAACAAAAGGCTGGCGCCAAGCGAGAAAAGGGCAGAGGCAGGGCGGCAGGGTGCTATAGCCGTGGCGCAGGGGGGGGGGGGGGGCGGGTGGTAGGGGGAGGGGGGTGGGGGGCGGGCCTTTAATTAACCCATTAATACCTGGAACGCATCTGTGTCACTTTAGATTTCTTTGGCTATTCAAAAATAGCAGATCTACAAGCTCATAGCGCGGCACCGAGTGCCGCGCTATGAGCTTGTAGATCTGCTATTTTTGAAAAATCGTAAAAAAATATTTTTTATATATTTTTTCAAAAAACTCTTATGATTTAGATTTTTTTAAAGAATCGTCTCAGGTCTTAAAGGGTTAAAAAGGATTATATTGAGGTGCGCGGCGCTGCAGAGGAGCAAGCCCGCCGACCTTAGATTGACTACAGTAATGAAACCTATCACCATCACAGAGACACACACACACACGCGCGTACGCACGCACACACACACACACACATACAGAGAGAGATGAGACAGGAGTGAATGTGATGTGAGATGAACGGAAATTGAAAAAAGGTCAAAGAAAAAAAGATACTGTAGTTAAAATTGTTTTAATACAGTAAAAAAAAAAGAGGTATGGGAAAGGTTAAAAAAAATGCGGGTTCTAAAAGGCGGGGTCTAATAACGGCGAGGCTCCCGTAGCGGCTCTCTCGGACTATGATGTCAGTCATTTTGTGACATAACTGTGATGTATGACTCCATATCTGGGCACGGTTTCAGCCCTGATAGCCCAACAGAATATTATGTCCAAATATGGAGACCATAGGCCAGTCTATGGTGTTACTATGACATCATGTTGATGACATCATTAATTAATGATTAATTTGCAGATTTATCAAATGGACTCTTATAGACCCTCAAATGGACCTTTATAGAACTTTAGCTCTTGAGAGTGTAAAATCCTATGGTTCGACATCACTACAGCATGAAATTGTGGACAAAGTCGTGTCCAACGATGACATATTATTGGGAGATCTGCTGGTGGTCACTATAGTCCCAAGTGTCCTCTGTGACACGAGGGAGTCACAATGTGATGTGTTGTTGTGAGCTTGTAGATCTGCTAGTGTCAAATGTTTGCCCCCCCCCCTCCCCCATGATTCTTTCTCCATTTTCGCCTATATGTGTACAGTAGTTGTGTTTTCATTATTTTTTGGTTTGGTTTGGTTTGGTTTGGATATTCAAGGTGTCATATTTTCCATTGCTGCAGCTCCATCCTTGAATCCCTAAATTAGCTTCACCACAGCAAGAAGTCCTGGAGACCCGCTGCAGGCTATTGCTGTTTATATCCAGAGTGTGTTTGTACTTTTAAAACTTCAGGGGCATTGCAACACATTATTTTGGACAGTCCGTCCAAATTCAGACAAATAGGACTATTGAAAATGCTACATTCTTTTGTGAACTATGTGCATTTAAAGATGTAAGCTCTGAAGTAACATTTATTCATCAATTAGGAAGACATCCCCAAAACCACCAGACGGTTCTGTGTCCATTTTTAAATCGTAGTTTTTCAGTCAGTGGTGGAAGATGTTCTCCGAAGTAAAAGCAATACCACAATATAAACATACATACTGTTACAAGTAAAGGGCTTGTATTCAACATTGTACTTGAGTAAAAGTACAGCATTATTATTGGCATCAAATTCTACTTAAAGTACCAGAGTAAAAGTACTGTATGAGACTTTTTTTCTAAATCAAATAGCCAAAGTATAAAATAGGGCTTAATTGCTTCATGTTTGTTTTCTAATAATAATCTAAATCTACAAAGTAACTAGTAACTAAAGTGTCCAAATAACTGTAGTGGAGGAAAAGGGAAATAATTGCTTCCGACATGTAGTGGAGTAGAAGTAGCCTACAGTATAAAGTGTTGGAAAAATGGACAATTTTAACAGCAGCAACCACAGTACATTCAAAGCGCATTAAACAAAGGGGCAGAAATGCCACACTTAGCAAGATGTTAGGACTTTTAGTTTACTCAGGAAATAGTGTGAATGATGATTACAGCATATCGTCTCTGTTGGGTGGAAACCTCATATGTCCAAAACTGTTACTTTTCAAGATAAAAAATTCAAAAACAGCAAAGGTAGCAGATCTACAAGCTCAAAATGCAACGCTTTGCGCCGCGGTTTCGAGCTTGCCGATCTGCTACTATTGATGCTTTTGTGTGACGCTGTATTATGATCAAGTAGGGCGTTCATTTGCAAAAAAATATTGTTAAAATATGGATATAAGAGGTTTCTGTCGGACGCCGACAGCTATGATATGATATGCAGGAGGAGGCTTTAGACTTGAGACTTGGAACATGAACGTACTGGAACATAACGTTTTAACCTTGTTTTTGTGTAACACAGCGCCATGTTTCAGAACGTGTCATTCAGCAAAAGCATGAGCAATATCAATGACATTCTGTCAATCTTAAGGCAAGGACAGGCAACACGTTATTCCTGCGGAATTCTCACTGCAATTAGTTTTTATTACTTATTTATTCATGTTTGTTTATTTTGTTAAACCATTTTGGTGTGCATGTAACTGGCTCTGATGTTTCCACAATCAGATTACTGCCATGTACTGACATTATACACAGACAGGCAAACAGCCCCATTACGACTAATAATCTAATATACAGAAGTAATCAATTTCTCAATCAAAAAAAGTTTTCTTCTTTTCTTTTGACTTTTTAAAACAAGCTAGGGCCCCTGTCTGTGTCTCTCCCTCTCTTCTCTCCTCTCCTCCCCGTCTCTCTCTCTCTCTTCATCTCTCTGTCTCTCTTTGTTCCAGACTACAGCCTTAAAGGCACACAGGAGATACTGCTCT
The DNA here is from genome assembly GCF_963454915.1 of Gymnoscopelus microlampas. Taxonomy (NCBI): domain Eukaryota; kingdom Metazoa; phylum Chordata; class Actinopteri; order Myctophiformes; family Myctophidae; genus Gymnoscopelus; species Gymnoscopelus microlampas. Next base: position 18,097,460 of record NC_139944.1, on the reverse strand, counting down.
TCAAGGTCCTCTCTTGTACTTCAGGATTCAGCTTCAATATCAAAGACAATTCTGGCGATTCTGACAATTTCTTTTATTCACCGTTGCTGTGCTGAATTTTAAGTCAATCCCACTTTTTCATTCATTTGTATTTATTGTATTTAGGTATTCTTTTTTACTTCAGGACTTGATGTACACTGTAAAAATGTTTATCCGGCAACACAAATATATAGTTATCTAGTGAAGTTGCATGTAGGCTACAATATTTTGTTGGCGCACCATAATACTGTAGGTTATCTACTACATTTATTCAGAATTCTGGTGTCATTTTGTGTTCAAATGTGACTATTTATTAGAAAGAGTAAGTTGTCACTTAAATACAGAATTTGGTATTCACTACATGTGGTTGGTTCTACATAATAATCTAGCGCTACTTTTCTTTAGTTCACCCACAAATAAAAAACAACAAATAAAGTGAAGGAATTCAAACGTTACCAATAAAATAATTATAAGGTGGTTATGGCAAGAAATTAACCACGGAAGGCAAAATTCTAAACACACACAGCAGCTGAATTGCACTCAAAGACAGATGACCGGGCAGAATTGTAAGATAAAAAGCAATAAACACACAAGGGCATAAAGAATATCAATAACGATGGATGAATTGGGGGCATTAAATTAGGGGTTCTCATTGATTAAAGTCATTAGAGTTACGCTTCCGGCCAAGGGGAGAGTTTCCTTTCTTTAATGTAAATGAAATGCTAAGTTTGGCATATCCGTCCGGGGCCTCTGCTTCTCATTAATTTTTATCTCCATAGATATAATGAAGTCATAATAGCGGGGAGTTGGATGAGATGTCAATTAAGAACCCTGAGTGATCCCCGTCCTGAAATGAAACAGGGCCCCAGAGGCAAAGTTATTGATTCTTGCTCTTGCTGGAAGCCTTCACCTCTTCCACTCGTTTTGTATACTATACCTCCACCTAGGCTACGTTTGTCCTTCATTATGCTTCTGTGTGTGTGAGGCTATACGTTCAAGTCTAGTGTTAACCTGGTGGGAAATGATGTGTTCGAAAAATAATGACACCTGTCAAGAGTAAAGTTTTGCCCCCCGCTCGTTAATGTTAAGGAGAGAGGACAACGTGATTGTGTCCCCGTGGGACCCAATGCCAACGTGGCTGACGGGTAGCATCATAATCAAGGGACGCATGCGGTGGAAAGTAACTAAGTACATGTACTCAAGTAGGCTACTGTACTCAAGTAGAGGTGTTTTTTTTACTTCACTGGATTATTTACAATTCTCAATACTTTTACTTCTACTCCACTACATCTCAGAGGTAGACAATTATTTGACATGTTTAGTTATTAGGTGACTTTGTAGTTTTAGATTATTGTTACAAATCATACATTAACCACTTTAACCACTTCAGCCCTAACTTAGCCGATCTGTGATTTGCTTTAAATTTGTTTTAAATGGGACATTCTGCATAACGAGTACTGCATAACGAGTTTGTACTTTAAATTGTGAATATCGAACGTTCACTTGTAACAGAGTATTTCTACATTGATGTAATGATACTTAAGTAAAAACATATGAGTACGTCTTCCACCACTGGAGGAGTGCGGGCTGAGAAACTACATAAAAAACAAGTTGCACATTATTATTGGGTTTAACCACGCCTGCCTGCAGCCTATGTGTGTAAATGTGTTGTCCTCCTGTAAACCTAAAAGCATCTAAATCTGATCAACAGCACTGGTTATGGTGTAGTCTATTTTCCGACCACTATGGCGTAAACGACAGCCAAATCTCCGTCTATTGCAGTGATTTTCAACCCTTTTCATAATCAAGGTCCATTATTTATTGGGCATTTGAGCCACGGACCACCATTTGATGAGATTTAGACTCTCAGACCCAAGACTTAGAATATTTTGTTGTCGTTGGATACGATTCTGTCCACAATTCCATGCTGTATTGATGTTGGTACCAATAGGAGAGATAACAGGCAAACGTTGATCAGAATAACATTTCTTTAATTAAGTAACGCAGATGTTTAACAGTAATTTAACTCTTGAGAGCGTAAAATGGAACCAAATGGACCCGTAAGGGTCCATTTGGTTCCATTTTACGCTCTCAAGAGTTAAAGATCTATAAGGGTCCATTTGGTCACCAACTCTCCTTCATTTAGCTGGGGACCACCTGGAACCCCCTCAAGGACCACTGGTGGTCCCCGAACCACTGGTTGAGAACCACCGGTCTAATAGGCAAGTTCACATCTTGGATAATGTGTTTTTTGTGGGACGGAAGCAGACATTATTTCTATAGAAATCAGCGTCGTGGTGGGTGGGAGGGGGTGGCATGGGAGTTGTCATGAAGAAATCAAGCGATATAGCTAGGCGGGGGTGGCAGCAGGATTGAGAAGGCCAGGGCTATAGTTTGGGGATTCGTTTGCCCCTGTGTGGCCTGTGTGTTTTTCTGCGCCATTCCTAGTATTTTAAATTAGAGCACAACATGCACTACAATCAACATAACGGCGAGGAAACTCAGGAAATGTGCTGTCACACATGGCCTCTTGCAAACTTTTCACCATTGAGATAAGTCCCCCCCCCCCCCTCTTCCACCCTCCATGTCAGCCTCTGACTGTATTTTTTGTTATCATTCCAATCCGCTGTGTTGCTAGGAACTGCATGGCTTCCCACTGCTGCTGACCAAGATTAGCATTATCTCTGACCACACTGTCAGAATACCAGAGTCTGCCAGTGAATGAATTAGATAGGAAGGGGAAGACAGAAAAAAATTCTAACTTGTGGCTCCTAGTCTATGTATGTCACATCCCTAGGTCTGGTGTTTTCATTATAGCTCATATCTAACACGCTGTCCACTATCAACCCTGACCAAGCAAGCAAGCCAAGTTCTCTCTCTCCTGCTGACGGGAAATTGTCACGCTGTAAGGCCTGCTTATTAGAGTCAGGGAAAGTGCAGTGACAATAACGCATGAGCCATACTCCATAACAGTCAATTATGGGAGTGGATTTTCAATTAAAACATAAATGACATGAGTGGGTATTTTGGATGTAGATCAACCTATAGCCAGAAGGACAGAGAAAGAGAGCATTGTTGAGGAAGGAAAATGTGTATTTTAATGTGTATTTGCCAGACTATCGTGTCAATAGCCACAAAACGGATTAGAGATTGGAGACATTTCTTTACAATGGACTTATTTCAATACATTAACCTCTGTATTAATCTCCAGGAAAAGCGTTGCGGCCAACCAATAACACCGTGTCAGTTCTGTTCAGTACAATATGTCTTTAGAGGGATTCAGCAACATAAAAATGTATGAACTTAAGTGCTTCCAGGGCTTGATCTACAGTAAGTGTTGCAGTGTGATGTACAGTACCAACTCCTCCTGGTGAATTCATTATGTGACATTATGCTATGCTATGATGGCTTGTTGAAAAGCTTTAGATAATAATGGGCGATGGCAGCATTACGTGCCGTGTATATATAGTATATATCAGTGGTGGAAAAGTACTCAAATCTTGTACTTAAGTAAATGTATCAACACTGCAATGTAGAAAAACTCTGTTACAAGTAGAAGTAATTAAACATTTACTTGAGTAAAAGTACAAAAGTATTGGTGTGTCAAAATATACTTAATTAAGTTCTCAAATGTATAAAATGTGTACAAATCTTTTGAAAATAGCGGATTTACAAGTTCACAATGTGTCGCGATGTGACATGTGGCATGTGTTTCACTATACTGCTGTTACATGTACCTCAGCATGTTTCACTACTGCTGTTGCTGCTACTGCATTTCAGCATGGGCAGGGCGTCAATTATGTTATTGTATCTAATGTATCTATCTTACATTTGACATAAAATGTATTTATATTGTATTCCGTTTTTTCAGTGTCCATAATGGACCCATATTGCACATGCATTATTTGGGATTTTGTTCTGTTTAAAAAGAAAAGAAAAAAACGCTTTAGTTTTTTAGTGGCTTGGTTACAGTGAATTTCAAGAGACAGAGGTACAAACACTTACATTAGTCATTGGAACTCTCTTTTTAACTAAACTGCTTATTTTAATGTGTATGAATACAGGACGCATCGGTTATTTTCTTTAAGTACTCTACACAGTAAAATCTTCAGTGTTCATTTATCCATTTGTAATTCCGAATGTGTCTGTATTTGGTTACATACATTTGTATAAACTATTCGAGTTAAATGAACACTGAAGATGTATACATGCGCTGTGTTTTGTTGTGGACTTAACTACACTATGTTGGCAGTGCATTGCATCAGCTTCTTTACATTTGATATAAACCTGCAAAACTGCTTCAAAGTGCCCTAAAAAGTTGTATTTTGGCTAAGCATTGCAGAAGAGGCACTCCGCGGGTGAGTGTGCCTGAGGAGGTATGAAATGGATTTCATTCCGTTCCCTCCTCCCTCATTTGCTCGACGTTCTTTAGCTCGTCTCTCCCTGCTCCAGCTATGTGTCTCACCATTACTGAGCTAATCCATCCATGACAATGTTCAATTTCCTCTGCGCAATATGGAGTGCAGTGGGGGGGGGGGGGGGATTTGCAACCCTGTGGCCGAACCCACTGGCATTAAAGAGCACTGTCCACGTCCCTCACACACCCTGAGCTTGTCTCACCGAAGGAACCCGCTGGAAACCAAGAGAAGTTCCGCTTGGAATGTTATTGAGATACTTGCAGATTTAGTGGAGAATATAGAGAAACATTTTCAGACATGATGGAGACAATTTGTTTAATAACCACTTAGGCTTAATCCTAAAATAGCACCAAAAATAAATAGCTGACACAATGTGACACACCTGAGCTTGTAGATGTGCTATTTTTGGCACTTGAAAATTGCATTTTTTTGTACATTTTTGAAAGTTTTTGCCTTTATTGACATGCCCAAAAAATAGGGATGCCAGGTTGCAACGTGGTTTTCAACATGTTGATGTTATACAGCAATGTCAGTGGCAGTACATAACTATTCTTGGTCTGCTGACATATGTATATTCCTACAGATATCTCTCTGATAGTCTGTGTAATAGCTCAACAGTGTACAGTATGAGCAATTTTTGTAGTAAACAAAAAAAAGATGCCCCACGATACAGTCTGTAGTGATCTGAAGACCCGCTACATCAGTGGTTCTCATAGTGGGGTGTGGGGACCCCTAGGTGTCCTTGAGGCGTTTCTAGAGAGTCCCATGCAGCAAAATGTGTCAATATAGCATCACAATCAGTTAAACTAATTTAACCCTTGGAAAATAGCCCTTGAAAATACAAGCTCTCAATGCGCAGTGATGCGACGCGTTGTGAGCTCGTAAATGTATACATTTTGAATATTTTTTAATCATTAACACATTAAACATTAACAACACACATTTTGTATGGGGGTCCCTGGCATAGCATATTTTCAGATGGGGGTCCACCGCAAAAATACATATTCATTTGGGGGTCCTTGACGCAAAAACGTTTGATCACCACTGCCTCACAATGCACTGTACTATTGATGAAATGGAATGAACAATGAGATCGTTCACTTCTGGTTCCCACAGCTCCAGTACTGTAGCTGTCACCTGTCATTGTGTGAATGCCTGATGACATGACATCCTGTTTGGTATGAATACAGTAAGGGCCCTCTATTTCGCAGCTTAACCCATTAAGACCTGAGGCGATTCTCTTTTTTTTCCTCCAGTTTTTTCCAGTTTTGAAAAAAAAAAAATTGAAAAAAAAAAATCTTTTTTGAAAAAAAAATTTTTTTTTTGAAAAAAAACAAACATTTTTTCAATATTTTTCAAAAATAGCAGATCTACAATCTCATAGCGCGGCACTCGGTGCCGCGCTATGAGCTTGTATATCTGCTATTTTTGAATAGCCAAATAAATCTAAAGTGACACAGATGCGTTCCAGGTCTTAATGGGATAATATGCTGCCACAGTTGTAGTGTGTGTGACATAGGCATCTTGAAAACCTTTGAGTTGATATGTGATATTATTGACGAAGCATTGAAATGTGGGCACTTTCACGGAGCTATATGGTGTCACCCATAAACTGTCAACCTATAATAAATGTCAGCATCTAACCAATAATTATTCTAGGAGGGTTCACTAGTGGCTCGCTTGAACTGAAAAATGTTCTTGTGCATTCATTTGGCTCATAATTTTATTATAATTATGTTTTTCTTGAGGTTGATAGGTCAACCCCATTAAAATTGTTTGTTGTTATGTGGAAAGCAAAAGGTAAAGGTCGGCCCTAGGTCCCTGTATAGCTATACATAGTTATTCTGACCGTGGGTGGAAATCTAACCCTTTGTCCCGCCAATGTTTAAGCCACGATCTACCCGTTACGCAAAACAGGACCGCTTGCCCACTCTGGTCCGTGAGGAAGACCTTGAACCCTATACGCCAGTTCTTTGCTCTGACCCGTGGCCAAATATATGCCTCAGGTGTAAGAAATCAATTTCTAGCCTAGCCTCGATCTCCAGGCTTTTATTTTTTAGTGTTGCTAAAAAATAAAAGCCTGGACCAGCGAGCCGATGTTCCGGGCATAGGAAGTGGGAGTCATCCTCAACCAACCAGAGTGCAGTGGGCGTCGCTCCAAATGTTATGCGGAGCGGGGCGGGAGTGACGGACAGATCGGTGAACCAATGGGATCAGGCGCATTCTCTCTCCGCTGATTTTAAAACCGCCGCTCTAGACAAGAAATCAGACAAGCCAGGGCAGCCTATTCCTCTAGTGACATCCTATAGAGCAAATCTTAATCTTGTTGATATTGTGCATCATCATAACACTGCTGGGCATATTTTCGTTGTAATGTGTTTTTTCGGCATGCCTTCGAAAAAACGTGCTTTCCGTCTGGCCCCCTCGGCATGCCTGCTCGATACGATATCGACAGACCAATCATTCCCACAATCATGCTCAGCACACCGTCTTTATTACTGATTATTGACGAAGTCGTCATTGCCCTGGCGCGGCATCTCACATTGACGCCGGGGTGCCAGTGGGCGGGTGAGCGAGGAGGAGAACCTGTCAGCGTCGTGATGAGCTGCACGGCTCTTTGGATCGTCAAGCCAGTGACCCGCAGGTGGCAATTAAATGTCAAGACATTTGGATTTCCAATTCTGGTCGGGCTGCTGATCCACACCAGTCATACCGGTGGCTTCAGAGGTGTCAAGCAAACTCAATAGTTTCCGTCAACCAGAGGCTGTGTTGCTTATGCCTGTTGGTCCCGCACAGTCAGGGAGAAATGTCAATTGTTCAGTTGGTTCACATTGTGACCACGAGTTTTAAGTACTGCTGTATACGCGAGACCGACGATTTGACGGCCTCCTATATCCCCACGCCGTATTGGACCGAGAGAACTGGGTTTCGGGATTGGGTGCATAGCTGTAGCGCAGGGGTCGGCAACCTTTTTGACGTGTTGTGCCATGTTTTCATTTTCTTGATAGTCTGTGTGCCATTATATCAACGTTAAGTTTCATTATGACACCACATCAAAATGTAATATTTCCAACTGATTTTGTCCATACGCCATAGGCTATACTTTTTTCTACTTCTTTTGTAATATTTTCCTTCACATCAGGATGTAATGATCATTAGACTAGCAATAACCCACCTCTCTCCCAGAGACCCTCCCCAGTCAGAGTTATCAGTTTGAATGAATGTAGAATTATGTGCAGGATGTAATTTGTATATAGATGTGAGTGTACTTAATTTAACTGGCTAAACTATTTTTTTTATATTTAATTTTAAAAGACAAAACCTCTGTCTCACTGTTATGTTGCATTCATTTATCTGCATATAAACCCTGCTACGCACAGCAGAAGGTAGAGAGCGCTGGAGATCCCTGACTGTCCAAGTATCCACCATGACACGCCCCTATAGGCCATGGGATGAGTGACTGACTGACTGACAGGCTGACAAGGGAATGTAACCTTTTTTCTGTTTTTATTGTCATTGGTTATTACAGGTAATCATAACCTCAGGTCATGTGACCAACAATACTCTAATCAAGGGTTCATTAGCTACACCTTGTGGAATTAGCAAGCTGAAAAACTGCATTTGTCTGTGTTTGGACCTCAAGGAAGCTTTGTTTGTGAGTATCTTTAGTATCTTTAGAATTTACTGTGCAGTGCAGGTGTCTCTTTTGTAAGAAGAAAGCTGTCTGCAGCACTGAAACCGAACGGTGTCTTTAAAAAATAAATACAACGAACGACTAACCTGAGTAAACACAGGCCACAAACCGACAACGACGGCCGTGCTAGTATCTTAAAATGACTTCAGGAGTAAAATAAATGCCTCGGAAAAGAACCGCTTTCTCAAACAAATATCTCCCAACGATCACGAGCCATACAGCACTGTAGCTATAAGCAATATAATGTTTATAGCAGCCGTATATCCCTGCTTTAGGAATTCTCATGAATCGTGTGATATCCTTCATGAATAATGAATCATCAATTTGCCGCCTTTGGAATTAGCATTTTAAAAGGCAACAGCTTCGTTGCCTAGCAATTTGGACAGGCCCCATATCTGGGCCGCGTGTTGTCTAATAAAAATAAAATGCTGCCTCATAAGGCGGCTCATGATTTAAATATCCTATCATCTTCCCTGTCAATTAGGTGTTTGATAATGATTCACATTGATTCAGCATTGAGTTTATTTGTCATTGTATTTTACTTACATTTGTGAACAATTTGTTTTTTCCTTTGAGCTTGAGAACCTCGCCTAGTGCAGTGTTTCTCAACCCTTTCAGGATGTGACCACCCAAAAAAACAACAACATTTAGTTTGACTCGGTTCCACAGATAAATATTGTGAAAATAGAAGATCTACAAGCTCACAACGCCTCACGGCTGTATTCAACATTTTTGCCTCTTTCTTATATTATTTGACAATTTGGCCAATGTTTGACCAGTGTTTATAATATAGTTTGTTGATTACTTTTAATGCAGTAATGGTCTTTTTTATTTTTTTATTTTTATTAAAAAGGTCTTAAAAGTCCTTACATTGTCAATACTGTTATCTGTGCCCCCCCCCCCCCCCCCCCAAAAAAAAAAATCATGTGGGTCCCGTCCCACAGGTTGAAAACCACTGGCCTAGTGGACAAGTCGCGACTATGAAAAAGCTTAGTATTGAACTCAGTGACTGAATGTTTGTTTAATGTTGTGAGTTTTAATGAGGTTCAGGTTGAGCATTCTTTAAAAAGTTACTTGGGTGGGAATGCTAATGTTCCCTTTGAAATAGATTATCGGCTATAATTGTTCATTCTTTGTGAGGATGCATTCATGGCAACAGGTCATCATCATTTTATCTCAAATCTCATGCAAAATGTACGACATCACAAATCAGTATACGTACTGTACTGTATGTGCCATGATACCTCATTCTTTTAGATGAATGTATTCAGGATTTATTACAGCGGAATGCATACAGTATGTGGTTATTAATTCAAATGTACAACAGTGGGTGATTAATACACACACACACACACACACACACACACACACACACACACACACACACACACACACACACACACACACTCACACTCACACTCACACACATTATTTCAAATATTGATATTGTGTATTTCCCCATTCTCGTCACATATCATGTGTGCGGTTGGCGCTATAAGCTGAATGCCAATGAGAGTTTGTGATTCACATCCCTGACATCCCCACTGCACCTCCAAGGTCAGTATCTGAATCAGCACTATGGCTGTATACTTCTGCCAGCGTGCATCCATCTCTAGACCTTCCCTATGAGGCAGTCAGCACATCCATGACAACCTCAAACTGTTTGTTTCTGTCAGTCAGTCAGACAGACAGACAACCCTCTTTGGATTATTGATCTCCTGCAGACTCGCTTGCTTTAAGCCATTCAGACCGGGAAGGCATCTGTGTCATTTTTTTAGATTTTATTTTTTTTGCTATTCAAAAATAGCCGATCTACAAGCTCTTAGCGCGGCACCGAGTGCCGCACTAAGAGCTTGTAGATCTGCAATTTTTTTAAACAATCTTGGAAATGTGTGCAAATCTTTGAATAAATATGTTTTTTAAAGCGAACATTTTTAACTCAAATCTTTGCTTCTGGGCGATTCTACACATGTCTTCTATTAACTGTTTTTTATAGATTTTTTATTATGTTGTTATAATATCAGTGGTTCTCAAACTTCTTTCATGTCAAGGACCACCCAAAATGTTCTTCCCGGGACCCCGAAGCAAAGATATGAGTTCACTTTAAAAATATATATACATTCAAAGATTTGCACACATCTTCATGATTAAAAAAAAAAAAGAATAGCAGTTCTACAAGCTCATAGCGCGGCACTCGGTGCCGCGCTATGAGCTTGTAGATCTGCTATTTTTGAAGTATAAAATAATGGTCAAAGTGGTTACACAGATGCGTTCCCGGTCTTAATGGGTTAATATACTGAAGTGACAGCAGAGACTGGGTTCAACATGTAGTCTCTGTGGGTAAATTCTCGGTCTGAAAGAAAAGGAAAGAGAAAAAGTTGTCAGGGGCAATAAAGTGCACGTGCTGTTGATTCTCCAAAACGAATTCCACAACTGCTACAATACACAGACTGGTGAAATAAGAATAAAACACAATAAAAGTCAATATAAAACAAACCAACAACATGCAGCTGCAGGGTGCCTGGTGGCTCTGCCAGTATAGAGCACAGACCTATGTTCTTAGTGAGAGAGAGATGACCCCAGTTTGAACACGACCAGTGGCGTGCACAGACATTTTGAGGGGCAGGTGCTCAAGTAAATTGTACTTTTTTTTTTTTGACTTGGTCTGCTCTTTTTTCCCTCTACACCTATACCCTGCCAAGGTAAAGAGCAGTAACTACGTTTTTGGACACGCCGACTTATTTGTGTATCCCAAAGGTCAAATTAGCCTTTGTGATTTTGGGGGATAAACAATTACCTCAAGAACAGATGCAAAATTAGTGTAATATCACTTATATGCCGATATCTCATTTGGCTGACCAGTTGAATCACTTTTAAACCCATTTTTCAGTGATTTTTTTTTCCGTAGTTACTGCTCTTTACCTTGGCAGGTAAATACCTCTTTGCCAAAAATAGCAGATCTACAAGCCCACAACGCCTCGCAGCGCGAGGCGTTGTGGGCTTGTAGATCTGCTGTTTTTGGCTAAAGTTCTCCTCAGAAAAGGGATGCTAGGTTTCGAGTGGTTATGGTAAAAAGAAAAATCATATCACATAAAGATTTGGCGGACCCCCTGTAGTAACTCTGAGGACCCCCTAGGGGTCCCGGACCCCCTGTTGAAGACCCCTGCTGTAAACTGAAACTCAAAAGGGCACTTCTGGTCAAGAGGGCAAAGGGCAGGTGCTCTAGCGCCACCTAGAGTCTATCTGTGCACGTCCCTGAAAACGACTCTAGTTGCCTCTCTCCCTGCTCCCTGATAATCAGTGATGGAAGAAGTACCCAAATTTATTGTCATCAGAATGTACTAAATGTGCCCAAAGTAAAAGTAATTGTCATGCAGAATGTTTCACATGGTATCATATGTATAACATGTATTAAAATATTTTGAAAATAGCAGATCTACAAGCTCACAACGCTTGTAGACTGGCTAATTTTCAAATAGCCAAAGTTTAAATAGGCCTGAAGTGGTTAATATATTTAAAGAATACATGTTAGTATGTTTTGTAATAATAATAGCTAAAGTTAGATAATTGTAGTGGAGTAAAAGTACAATAGTTGCCTCTGAGATGTAGTGGAGTAGAAATAAAAGCATTGAACACTGGAAATACTCCAGCAAAGTAAAAGTACCTCAACATTGCAAGTACAGCACTTGAGTAAATGTACAGATGTGCCACTTCAAAACTTCACACGTTACTGTTCTTTCCCTGAAAGTCCCCTGAAAATGCATTTTTTTCCCTCCCTTTTCTGCCCTTAAAATGCACTGTTTTGCCCCTGAAAAGAAGTTGTCACTACACACCCCCGTTTTTCCCTTCAACAGACATCCATATACATGAGAACAAAAGAATGTGTGTTTAAGAAGGTGTCAGACTCATTATGAGGCGAAAGGTGATTTGACCAGTTGCTCAAATTAATTAGCATCATAAAAGCAGTGATCATCAAAATAATTCAGCATTTTAAATGCCCTTCTTTGTCCCTCTTATTGCCCTGGGAATCCTCTGAAAATTTATTGTCTTGGCGATGGCAGGACATGTGAAGTTTTGAAGTGGCACATCTGTACTTAGTTACTTTCCACCACTACTGATAATGGAAGTGGATCCATTAGTAGCAACCCTCTGCTTCTATAACCATGCTAGCATTGTGGTCACCCCATGTAATCCCTCATCTGGCCAGTCTCATCGCTATTACAGACATTTCATTACTTAAGAGAATTATTTAATCAACATATCTTTGAGAGGAATCTATTTCAAGAAGATTACATAAAGGGGAATAGGGAGTGCTGCAATGGGCCAAGGACTAAAATATATACCTATAAATAAGGTTAATTTGTTGTACTGTATTTAAACCATGAAAAAGAAAGCACGGCTCGTAGCCACAATGCAGACGATTAAATGTATTTAAAGAAACAAGCGTTTTGAACTGAAGCGATTTAAAGCACATGTATGCTCAGGTCTTGCATAGGATAGCCACCACCAAAGGGAGTTTGTGTTTACCTCTCTCTCTCGGAGAGAAACAAAAACCAAGTGATGATAAAAAAACAAAGGACCCATGAAAAAGTGCACGCCACCCATGAGCGCTGAGAAATGGCTAGGAAAAAGAGCTCGTTGGAAACACATAATGAGGAGAAATATGCATGCTGGCAATGCTGGCTAATTAGTGTGGAACACCAGGATTATGAGTGATATAAAATGCTAGTGTCAACAAAGTAATTTGTGATGTAAGACAGTTTGCAACTTTAAGGCCTGCCTGTTGGGACCTGCTGAGGAATAAATGGAATTCATGTTTGCATACATTACTGTTGTAAAGTTTAACCCCTTAAGACCTGAAGCCGATTCTAAAAATGGCTTTTAAATCCAGTCCAACAGTTTTATGAAAAACGTATGTTTCTATGTCAGTGGTTCTCAATCTTTTTCATGTCAAGGACCCCCAAAATTATATGTATTTGGCCGCGGACCGCCATCTCAAAATATGTAGTTCCAGGGACCTCCCAGAAGCAAAGATTTGAGTTACAAATGTTTGCTTTAAAATATATATATTCAAGGGTTTGCACAAGTTTTCACGATTTTTCAAAAATAGCAGATCTACAAGCTCATAGCGCGGCACTCGGTGCCGCGCTATGAGCTTGTATATCTGCTATTTTTGAATAGCCAAAGTGTAAAATAATGCTTTTTAGCTCAAATCAAAAAGTGACACAGATGCGTTCCCGGTCTTACAGGGTTAAAACAGCGGAGTGCTGAGCTGATTACACATTGGCTGCCTGCAAGAGCGCAGCCATTAGCACGGTTAGCGCAGCTGTCGGAAAAGCCCGGGCCAAAAACACCCGCAGTCAGCTGGATACTTGTTCATCGTTGCCCTCGGAGGCCCATAGCCGGGCAACATTACCGTCAACAACAGGTCATTGAATGTGCCCGCGCCGCGGCTTTAACCCATTAAGACCGGGAAGCACACGTCTGTGTCACTTTCAAGATTTATTTGGCTATTCCAAAAATAGAAGATCTAGATTTGCTATTTTTTTGAAAAGTCGTGGAAAATGTGTGCAAATCTTTGAATGTATGTCCTGAAACGAACATTTTTAACTCCGATCTGTGCTCCTGGGGGGGGGGGCCTTATTTTGAGATGGGGGTCCGCGGCCAAATACGTATCATTTTGGGTGGTCCATGACATGGAAAAGTTTGAGAACCTCTCGTAGAGCAGACATACGTTTTTTCAGAAAACTGTTAGGATTTAGAAGACATTTGTAGAACCCCCCCCCCCCCCCAGAAGCAAAAGATTTGAGTTAAAAAATGTTTCGCTTTAACAAATATATAATTGCATTCAAAGATTTGCACACATTTTTCACGTTTTTTAAAAGAATTGCAGATCTACAAGCTCATAGCGCGGCACTCGGTGCCGCGCTATGAGCTTGTATATCTGCTATTTTCAAATAGCCCAAATAAATCTAAAAATGACACACAGATGCGTTGTTCCCGGTCTTAATGGGTTAACTTCTTGGCCTTGAAAGATGGCTCCGATCGATACGTATGGTTTTTCAGGGGAAGAGGCTAAGCGAATGCGTGCGGAGGGAGGGAGGGAGCCCGAACCTTGAGGGCGAACAAAAAGCCCATCCCCTCTATTGAGTCCCTTGTATATACCTCTTCCGGCCCCCCCGCTAGATGTGGGCATTATTCTGCTGCATGAAATATACATTCAGTGACAAATGTATCCCCGGCAATGTGTTAGTCGTATAAAAGGCACAAGATGAAGTCCGAGATGGCTTTGACCTTGGTGCCATGCCCCTCCCCCGCCCCCCCTAAACGAACGACCGCCACCACATGCCGTGCGCCTTCTTTTTGTTCACACTACGCACACCTGGAGGATTTACGGCGGGAGGCCAAAGAGTAATTGTGCATATAATGTCAAGGACTGTTGTCACTATCCATACATCATGGGCCAGATGGGGTATACATGGCCGTGTTAAGCCATTAAGACCGGGAACGCATCTGTGTTTAGATGTATTTGGCTATTCAAAAAATAGCAGATCTACAAGCTCATAGCGCGGCACCGAGTGCCGCGCTATGAGCTTGTAGATCTGCCAATTTTTTTAGTCTTGAAAATGTGTGCAAATCTTTGAATATATTTATTTTTTAAAGCGAACATTTGTAACTCAAATCTTTGCTTCTGGGGGATTCTACAAATGTTTTCTAAATCCTAACAGTTTTTTTTTTTTGGAAAACAAATTATGTTGCTGTAATATCAGTGGTTCTCAAACGTTTTTCATGTCAAGGACGCCCAAAAAACGTATTTGTCCGCGGACCCCCCCCATCTCAAAATATTTTGTTCCAGGGACCCCCAGAAGCAAAGTTTTGAGTTGAACACGTATATATATTCAAAGATTTTTATTTTTTTTTCAAAAATAGCAGATCTAAAAGCTCATAGCGCGGCACTCGGTGCCGCGCTATGAGCTTGTAGATCTGCTATTTTTGAATAGCCTAAGAAATCTAAAAATGACACACAGATGCGTTCCCGGTCTTAATGGGTTAAATATACATGCGTTCCATGAAATATACATGACCATGCTACTGTGATACGTGCATACAAAGGCTCGTGGCTGTGTCCAGAGAATGATTAGACACACCACAACATGCAAAATGCAGGTTTTTCTCTCTCTCTCTCTCTCTCCGTTTGGATTATCATGTTAGTGGCTGTAACAATTCAAAATGATAGATTCTTCTGTCAGAGGTAACACGCCATAAAAAGGTTTATGGAGGTTCATTTAAAATGCATGATGGGTTTGTTTTTATTGTGTAATGGGGAAGACGGAGAGATTGCTTACTGCAAAAATAGTTGACCGTTCAATACTGTATGTTGTGAAATGCATATAGCTCTGATGTACACCGCTTCATTATTTAAAGGGGTAGTACACCCCCAAAATTACTTTTTTTCCTATCGATTAGTCACGCCATGGAGACTTGAATTCATGGATATTTTTTTGTTTTTGTCGCATTCCTAATTATGTCAATAATTTGATGACCGGCAGCGGTTCCGGTATAGGAGACACAAGAGTCTCCTACCGGAACCGCTGCCTATACCGGTCCGCTGGTCAAGACATTCTTTGGGTGAACTATCCCTTTAAGTTAGCATCACAGTGGAAAATCCGAGGTTATCGTCAAGAAAAAGTGTAAAGAAAGCTTGTTCGTGCATTCCTGATAAACACGATTTATCTTGTGTACTTTCAAAATGCTGATACCAAATGGCCAAGCACCGGTGCGCTGTTGTTGAACTTGCTTGAACCGCTGGTGATGTAACATATCTGGTATATATCCGTCTAAATCAGAAACTATTTTATCTGGTCTTTCCCCAGAAAATACCATTGTTCTCTAGCAGTTAAGGTCACTCGAAGATTTGCCGGGGTGACTGATTCTCCTAATCATTTTATAAAGAAACATTTTTGTTTTCAGTTTGGAAATGGAGGTAAAATGTCAGTCTTGTAGTGGACAGTATTTGAGGGCGAGGGTCACTAGCGTCCAATGAATTGTTAAACACCAAACAGAAATACATTGGAGAGCTTTGCAGAGAGAGAGTGTTGGTCTTCTGGTCGGAGCTCAACACTACACGCATACTGTGTGTGCAACTTTCCTATCGATTAATTCATCCTCCAATTCATGATTGCTTACCAGTGCTGCTTGAGGTTAAACTTTAGGGATCCAACTATTGATTATTTCTTAATGATTATTCTACTGATTCTTTTATTTTAATAATTGAGAAGCACGTTTTTTATACATATGTTTTTTTATATGTCAACAGAAATAGACAGAAAATGCTGATCTACAAGATCACAATGTGCCGCGATGCAAAATTAATGATAATACAATTATTTTAAAATCGATTGCTATTTATCATCAATTAAATCACATAGTTCTGTTGCACCCCCATTAAAATTGCTCACTTTCCTCGACGCACGCACACACACACACACACACACACACGCACACACAAGCACACACACGCACGCACGCACACACACACGCACACATCCACGCGCACGCACGCACACGCACGCGCAAGCAGAATGCAAGTTAATTTGTTGAGGTGTGAGTGTGTGTGTGTCTGTGTGTTGGTGGTGGGGAGAGGGTCTCCTATTATCAAGGGATGAGAGTGCTAATAAAACACAGGAGCTGCCGGGGTCCTGGGGTCAGATGCACATGTAATGAATGGAGAAATTTAACTCATCCAATTATAGGGAGCCAAGGCAAAAATCCATACCGCTACTCTGGGCAGAGAGCCCAAATGCAAAACTAATAATGTCAAGCAAAGCCCCGGCTTTATGTAATGCGTGTGTGCGTGTGTGTGTGTGTGTGTGTGTGTGTGTGTGTGTGTGTGTGTGTGTGTGTGTGTGTGTGTGTGTGTGTGTGTGTGTGTGTGTGTGTGTGTGTGTGTGTGTGTGTGTGTGTGTGTGTGTGTGTGTGTGTGTGCGTGCGTGCGTGCGTGCGTGCGTGCGTGCGTGCGTGCGTGCGTGCGTGCGTGCGTGCGTGTGTGCGCACGCAGGTGTGTGCGTGCCTGTGTGTGCATGCACAGTTGCAGACACATACAGTACACACGCACACACATGCATACACGCCCACATGCATACACACACACATGCATACAGACACACACACACACACACACACACACACACACACACGTAAGCATCCGCGAGCGGGACATGTGTGCTTGCATGCCCACAGTACCAAAAAGATTTGCACCGAAATGAGTGTGAGAGGGGACATGTACTGTACCTTGGAGAGAGAGGGAGGAGAAATTGTCCATCTTCACGGTGAACGTGCTTGTGCTGTGCGTGTGCATAATGTTTCTCTGTGTGTATGTGTGTATGTGTATCTCGTGTATGTGTGCGCATGCATTGTGTCTTTTTGTGACTACAATCTTTTTTTTTCTCTTTTTTTTCTCCAGCTGCATGAAGGGGGATTTTCTCCGAGAGCCGTTCCAGAGACCCTGGGATTTTTTCCTGCAGCATCCTGCATACTAAACCGACGGGGGTCGATAAGCCTGCGCTGTAATAACAGGTGATGGGGCCCTCCAATGCCTATTTGGGAGCATTTGGTTGGATGTTCAGCTTGTGAAACGTGGCCGTAACAAACACGAAATGCAATTCACAGCCACCGTGCAAAACATATACTGTATATAACCCATTAAGACCTGAAGCCGATTCTACAAATGTCTTCTAAATCCCAACAGTTTTCTGAAAAAACGTATGTTTCTATATCAGTGGGGGTCAAACTTTTTCATGTCAAGGACCCCCAAAATGATATGTATTTGACCCACCATCTCAAAATATGTTGTTCCAGGGGGTCCCAGAAGCAAAGATTTGAGTTAAAAATGTTTCTTTAAAAATATATATATATTCAAATATTTGCACACATTTTCACGATTTTTCAGCTTGTATACCTGCTATTTTTGAATAGCCAAAGTGTAAAATAATGTTTTTTTAGCTCAAATCAAAAAGTGACACAGATGCGTTCCAGGTCTTAATGGGATAAGAATAGAAAGGGGGGGCTTAGCACATGTGCTGGGGAGGGATATGATAATACAATTCATGGCTATCGATCCTTTATGCCTCCAGGTGCATAGTTGACATGAATCATGCATTTAGCTGTTGGGTAAAACAAAAAAGATGCTTGTGTAATGCAGGTCAAATAATGCTGCCAGGTGCAGCGCTGCTATCGGAGACCATTCTTGTTTGGCTGTAAAGACGCACTGAGCCACTTAAGTCCTGTAAAAGTTTGTTGTACGACAAATAGCGAAAAATAGCCGATCTACATGCTCACAACAGGCATGGATATTATCAGTGGTTTAAAGTAAGTACTTAAGTACAATTTTGAGGTATTTGGACTTTACTTGAGTATTTCCAATTTTCAATACTTTTACTTCTACTCCACTACATCTCAGAGGCAAACGTTGTACGTTTACTCCACTACAATTATTTGAACATTTTGGTTACTAGTTACTTTTCAGATATACATGTTTATATTATAAAACATGCATTAACCACTTTAGCCCTATTCTATACATAGGCTATTTGAAAATAGCCGATCTACAAGCTCCCAACGCGTCGCGATGCGACGCGTTGTGAGCTTGTAGATCTGCTATTTTCAAATATTTTTGTACTTTTACTTTTGGTACTGTAAGTATATTTTGATACCAATACTTTTGTACTTTTTCTCGAGTCAATTTTGAACCCCGGACTTTTACTTGTAACATAGTATTTCTACATTATATTTACAGTATTGATACTTTTACTTAAGTAAAACATTTGAATACTTTCCCCACCACTGGATATCATATACGTATAATATATAAATAAAAACACCTATAATGACATGCCTAAAACAGGGACCCCAGGTTGAAAGTGGTTAAGGCCAATTCATACTTACGGCGTTTTTTTGGGGGGTTAGAATGAAGTGGCTTGATTAGCCTTTAGATTGGATGGTGAACCGATTCCGCTCTCCAAACATCACGCCACCACGTACACCACCTCAACAGAGAGACCCAACAGGACCGGCTCATTACCGGGAGCCTTGTCGCTCCCGGAGCACTTCGATTAAACTTTATTTGTAGTGAGGGGAGGGAGGAGGGGAATCTAAATCACCCCATCCCCCCAATCCCGCTTTATTTATTAACAATTTTTTTTTAAGCTCGCGAGCCCATACCCCCTCGGAGGCGAAGTCATTAGGCCTTATACATAACCATCGCTGCCACATTAAAATCACATTACACAACAACGATAATGATTGCATTCAATTACACATGGTAATAAATACCCGACGCCATCTCCAGTAAATCCATTAGCCCCGGAGAGAGACGCACACACACGCGCAAACACCAGCAGGGTTGCGGACGCTAGTACGGCTTGGCCCGGCCGCGGCCATTAGGAGATTTCAGTGTCGGGACCTAAGATTTCAGAGGTACTTCACGCCTTGCCACGCATGCTACTGTACCTCCAACAGACAAGAAACATCAGGTATTATAGGGACCTAATAGCTGGATCGTTTGGCATTTATACCAGAATCAGAATCAATTCTTTTGTCACTTCCATAATACAGTGGTTCTCAAACTTTTTCATGTCAAGGACCCCCAAAATGATATGTATTTGGCCGCGGACCCCCATCTAAAAATATGTTGATCCAGGGACCCCCAGAAGCAAAGATTTGAGTTACAAATGTTCTCTTTAAAAGATATATGTTCAAAGATTTGCACAAATTTTCACGATTTTTCAAAAATAGCAGATCTACAAGCTCATAGCGCGGCACTCGGTGCCGCGCTATGAGCTTGTATATCTGCTATTTTTGAATAGCCAAAGTATAAAAGGTCATAATTATTCTGATGCTATAATTACACATTTTGCTGGGTACCCCCTGGAACCCCCTCAAGTACCCCTGGGGGTCCCCGGACCCCACTTTGAGAACCAATGCCATAATACACACTAGCAAAATACCGTTCTCCGTAACTCGTGGTGCTTGACACATTAAAAACAACACATTTACCAAAGATGTGTATCATAACAGCCTCTGTTTCTGTTCACTATCATGAGTTGAATCCCGATATGTTGATTTGCTATACGTTTGACTTTGTTTTTGTTGCACTTATCGTTGTTTTTCCAGTCGTTTTGAGTGCTGAATGTTTAATGGACCACAATGGAAACGAGCGCCGGGCTTTTCGTGTCATCCATGTGGCGTGTTTGTGTGTTTTTTTATCCCGTTGTACTGCCTGTGTGCCTTCAAGAAACCGGCAATCAAATATTCAATATGTCTTGAATACTACATGATGTGAGCTTCACTGTGTCTATACTGATCACCTACATAGTGTACTGTAAAACGGGATAGGAGTACAGTAGATAAAGCACTATATTAACAATTTTTGCGTACCAAGGATTGAATTCCGTTACAACGCAGTTTGGAGATAAGTTGATCTTACTGCGCTGTAGTTGCTGCATTTGAGATGTCGAAATGAAGAAAAAAAAAGAAGAAGAAAAAAAAAACGTGACAGAAATTTGAGCTCATTTGAGCTCATGTTTCTGTGTATCTATGGCAGACAGTAGCGCTGGCCTGTGTGCAATTGTTCTGAAATGCTCTCCTTAATAAGAGACCTCTGCCACTCAACAAGATAACAGGAGAACGCTGTGCTTTTCCATGATAGTAGAACGCTGTAAACAACTGTGGTCTCCATATCTCCTTGCAGCTGCGGTTCCTCGGTTTCTATTTCGTTAATAGGCCCGGGTCGCTGTGGCGCGAGGCGCTGGATAACGTGCACTCTGGACGTGACCGTGCATGCTCCAGCGTTATTAACAACGGGAAACTGACACCCTCAGAACAGGCAAGCCTAATGAGAGATGGCTTTGCACACTTTATAGGGTGCACACACACACACACACACACGCGCACACACACGCTCACACACACACACACACACACACACACACACACACACACACACACACACACACACACACACACACACACACACACTTGTACGCACGCACGCACGCACACACACACACACACGCATACATACACACACGCGCGCGTGCGTGTGCGCGCGCACACACACACACACACACACACACACACACACACACACACACACACACACACACACACACACACCACCTTTGACTGCTTATAAAATGTGTGCCTTACACAACATAGCTGACACACGCACCACAGGCACACACACACACACACACACACACACACACACACACACACACACACACACACACACACACACACACACACACACACACACACACACACACACACACACACACACACACACACACACACACACACAAACACACACACACACACACACACGCGCACGCACGCGCCGTGTGCTTGGTGCATTTCATTTTCATATCTCCTCACTCTGCACCGTTCAATAACTTCCCCCACCCCCACACCCACCCACCCACCCCCTCCTCCGCCTTTAACTAAGCCCGGGCCTGTGCTGCCGCTCCTCCTTCTATCTCTTCTCCTCGCTCGCTATCTCTCTCTCTCTCTCTCTCTCTCTCTCTCTCTCTCCCCCCCTTCGCTTGACGCCGCCTCACTTGTAATTAACTGTTATGTGGGGGATTGATTGCGGACAGCTTAGCATTGACCAGCTTCATTATGGAGTCCCTTCAAAGTGGGATTCCAAGCCTGCCAATACTCCTGAGTTTATTTCAGTGAGGGGATCAATAGCTGGGGCATTAACCCATTAAGACCTGAGGCAGCGTCTAAAAAAAAATCTAAACCCTAAAAAAAAATTGGGAAAAAATATAAAAAAATATTTTTCACGATTTTTCAAAAATAGCAGATCTACAAGCTCATAGCGCGGCACTCGGTGCCGCGCTATGAGCTTGTATATCTGCTATTTTTGAATAGCCAAAGACATCTAAAGTGACACAGATGCGTTCCAGGTATCAATGGGTTAAAAGCTTTATTTGGGCTTTGTCCACCCGCCCTCCCCCCAACCCCACCAACACCCCCCGAGCCCCCCCCCGACTATACCTTTACTCTGCAGTGGTCCTATATGGATCTGTGCTTCTCAAACTTTTATATGTCAAGAACCCCCGCATTTTGGCCACGGACCTCCATATGAAATGTTGTGCCGGGGACCCTCACATGAGATATGTGTTGTTCAAATGTTCACCAAAAGAAATTCTGCCGTTTAAATGTTTTTGTTAAAGATTATTTAGAAAATAGCCGATCTACAAGCTCACAACGCGTCACCATGAGACGCGGTATGATGACAAAGTAATACATTTGGCTGGAGAGCCCCTGGAACCCCCTCAAGGACCCCTGGGGGTCCCCGGACCCCACTCTGCAAACCTCTGCTATAGATCCTTACTGTTACTTGTATGGTGGCTAGTAGCCTATCAGTCTAATGACCTTTGCAGCTTTCAGGCATACAGGATGGGTAAGAGCACGATTATCGCCACTATTGGGCATACACCTCATATCTCCATATTCTAATATGGAGATATGGTTTTTTTCCCCGTAAATTAACGCCCTACTTGATCATACTACAGCGTCACACAAAAGCATCAAAAGTAGCAGATCTACAAGCTTGAATTGCGGCGATAAGCGACACGTTTTGAGCTTAGAATTTGAATCCTGAAAAGCAACAGTTTTGGACATTTGAGGTTTCCACCCGACAGAGACGATATCATTTACTATACAGTAGCCGGGACAATGGCAGGTTGTCCAGCAGGTACTGTATGTACCATGTGCCAAATGGCAGGCACTTGCCTGACATTCACACTGAAAAAGCAAAGCAAATTGGAACGGCAGCGGGGAAAGCAAAAAATAAGAATCAAATAGTGATTCAGGAGGATTTTAAGGTTTCTTGTGCGGCTCACTTTTATTCCAGGTTGATGAACATTACGTTTTGAACTGTGAGTGCATGGGCCAGACCTGGGATCCTCGCGGAACACGCCGGAAGCTTCTGGTCTGAAAACTTAAGACAATGCAGACGTTACTCAAACCTGCATTCTCTTTAATGACCAGCAGGGGGAAACTCCACTGGCTGCAAAAAGAAGTCTCACCGTATAGAAGCCTATGAGAAAATGGCCCTACAGTACGTCTCACTGATATATTATCTCAAAAAGCATTTTCCTAATTAACCCCTTAAACCCCAGCATCTGTATTGTGGGGAAAGCTTTCACCGAAAATAGCCGATCGACAAGCTCACAACGCGATGCAATGCGTCGCGTTGTGAGCTTGTCCATCGGCTATTTTCAGCGAAAGTTTTCCCCATAATAACAGAAAACAGAAAAGGCACTATAGAACCCTGAGGTACTCCGCTTAACCATATGGGGTCTAAGTGGTTAATTCATATTATCAATCACTAGTTTCAAGACTTCTTCAATACAACAGGCTGTTCGTTTTGTAAATTATAGGACAATTTAGAGTAAAATAGACCATAAAGTATATGTGCAGGGTGTGACTACGTTATGAAGTTGTGACCATGGCAGTCAGCATAGAGGCTTAACAATGAATATACACAGCTCTGCACCCTTTCATACAAATAATTATGGACACTTCTACCTGCAAAAATCCATGATGGCCACGGCTAAAATGACCAACGCAAGGATTTGAAACGGGACTCCACAAACCGGAGATTGACGTTACGGTCAGTACGTCCATCATTTTGAATATATGATAAGCTTCTTGCGTACTCTACAGAATAATGTCACGTCTCTTTGATTCCACGGTGATGATGAACGTTTGATCCGCGAGCGGAAAGCCGGGAATCCGCGAGTACCACCACCACACGGGCATATCAGTAAAACATACTTTACATCGTCCCTGGGAACCATGTTCTTCTGAACACCTTTACTGAGTACACCTCACAGATACGCCCGTATGAAGTAAGTAATATCAGTAACGTACAGACCATACGGGGCGCATCATCGTCGGGGACATCCTCAACGTGTCCAAACGGTCCCCATCCCCCCCATCCATCCAGATGTGGAGACGTGTGTGTGTGCGTGTGACAGTTATTTACCACGCGGCGCAGGGCCGCCTGGAATGTTTCCACTCTGTCAGTGGAGGGGCAACAGCAGCGTGCCAGCTCCGACGCAGCTTTCAAAGCTTACTCTACAAACAGCATGCTACAGTGCTCCTCTGTGAGCGCGTATAGCCCATTGAGACCTGGAACGCATCTGTGTCACTTTTTCATTTGAGCTAAGAAGAAGAAAGCATTATTTTACACTTTTGGCTATAAAAATAGCAGATATACAAGCTCATAGCGCGGCACTCGGTGCCGCGCTATGAGCTTGTATATCTGCTATTTTTTGAAGAATCGTGAAAATGTGTGCAAATCTTTGAATATATATTGTTTAAAGCGATGGGGGGTCGGCGGCCAAATACATATCATTTTGGGGGTCCTTGACATGAAAGAGTTTGAGAACCACTGATATAGAAACATACGTTTTTTCAGAATACCGTTTTTTTTACCGTTTTTTTTTACCGTTTTTTTTTACCGATTTAGAAGACATTTGTAGAATTAGCTTCAGGTCTTAATGGGATAGGCATCAAGGTATCTGGGGACTTTCCTTTCTGACACGCACACACACACACACACACACACACACACACACACACACACACACACGCACACACGCACACACGCACACACACGGGGTGCCTCTCTGATGAGATATCATTTTGTCATTTAGCACGCTGCGCTACAAGATGTATCTCCCCCGCCTCGGCATCAGCAGCAGCCCCCATGCTCTGTCCTTGTCTCTGCATTTCCCTCAAGGCTACACACACCACACCGCTCTCTGGGCTCCCCAACATTATAAATGACTCCCAAGAATCACTCTTCCCTTCCTCTCTCTCTCTCTCTCTGTCTCTCTCTCTCTCTCTCTCTCTCTCTCTCTCTCTCTCTCTCTCTCTCTCTCTCTCTCCTCGCGTACTCAGTGGTGGAAAAAGTACTCAAATTCTTTACTTAAGTACTAAAAAAAAGTACCAATACTGCAATATAAAAACACTCTGTTACAAGTAAAAGTCCAGAGTTCAAGACTTAATTGAGTAAAAGTACAAAAGGCATCAAAATGTACTAAAGTATCAAAAGTAAAAGTACAAATATATCTGAAAAATAGCAGATCTACAGCTCACAAAGCATCGCGATGCGACGCGTTGTGAGCTTGTAGATCTGCTATTTTCAAATAGCCTAGGTATAAAATAGGGCTAAAGTGGTTAATCTATGTTTTATAATATAATCATTTATATCTGAAAAGTAAAATAATTGTAGTGGAGTAAAAGTACAATATTTGCCTCTGAGATGTAGTGGAGTAAAAGTATTGGAAATTGGAAATACTCAAGTAAAGTACAAATACCTCAAAATTGTACTTAAGTACAGTACTTAAGTAAATGTACTTAGTTACTTTCCACCACTGCGCGTACTGTACCTCCCCCCCCCCCCTTTGCCCGCACACAGACTCAGACAGACACACACACACACACACAGTATACAAACACCCGTGCTAGTTACCAGCGGAGAGAGAACATTACATGGTGTTTTCTCTCTTTACTTGCGTCCGTCCCCCCCCCCCGTCCCCGTCCCCCCACGGGGCCTTTCAACCTGAAGGTGCGTTCAACAACAGCTCGTGCGGACGGGGGAAATGATGACCTCCCCCCCCCCCCGGAAGCATTATTTTTTGGTGCCTCAACCTCTCGTGGTGACTCTCTCGCGGAGAGGGGGGGCAGCGTGTCTATACCTTGGTGAAATAACAGTTTGTTTATTGCCTCGGAATACAAATAATCCTCACACAGCACTATGTGGCTTTTGCCCAGATGATTGGTTATCCTCTCATTATGAGCTCTTCTTTCACCTATAGCGTTAACCCGTTGAGGCCGGGGAACGCGTCTGTGTCACATTTAGATTTTTTTTGTCCGTTAAAAAAATTGCAGATCTACAAGCTCGTAGCACGGCACTAGCTTGTAGAACTGTGAAAATGTGCGCAAATCTTTGAGTGTATATATTTTTTAAGCGAACATTTGTAACTCAAATCTTTCCCTGGAACAACATATTTTGAGATGGGGGTCCGCGGCGAAATACATATCATTTTGGGGGTCCTTGACAGTTGACATGAAAAAGTTTGAGAACCACTGATTATAGCAACATAGTATACATAGAATATATATATATATATAGATATAGAAGACATCTGTAGAATCCCTAGAAGCAAATATTTGAGTTACAAATTTTCACTTTAAAAAATAGTACATTCAAAGATATGCACACATTTTCATGATTTTTTTCAAAAAATAGCAGATCTACAAGCTCATAGCGCGGCACTCTGTGCCGCGCTATGAGCTTGTATATCTGCTATTTTTGAATAGCCCAAAGTGTAAGCTAATGGTTAAAGTGGTTAAAATCTAAAAATGACAGATGCTGAATTCCCCGGTCGTAACGGCTTAAGTAACATTCTTTAGAAAGTGAGATATACCGCCCGCGTCTTGGTCCCACACTGTTCCTGGGTGA
The DNA here is from genome assembly GCF_963454915.1 of Gymnoscopelus microlampas. NCBI lineage: Eukaryota > Metazoa > Chordata > Actinopteri > Myctophiformes > Myctophidae > Gymnoscopelus > Gymnoscopelus microlampas. The sequence goes on along the minus strand of NC_139944.1, from coordinate 18,070,786 downwards.
CTCCAAAGGCTTGTCCCTCTGCGCTGCGACAGGACTAATGGTGTGCAGACTCAGCACAAGGCCAGGGGAGAGAGAGAGAGAGAGAAAAAAAAAAAGATGAACAGAAAAGAAACCCAACAAACGTACCCCACTGACTCCAGCGGACACGGCATGGTGGCGACACTTAAATAATAAGCTGGCGCTTAGCGCTTTAAAGATATTTTTTCTCCTGGCGGCGGTGGGCCCGAGGTCAACTCATTAGTGGGCTGTGGAAACAAAGCGAGCGGCAGACACACGCGCGCGGGGCAGACAGATCTCATAAAGCCCGGGCACATTATTGCCATGCCTATAATCTCTGATTACATGTTTAATAAAAACAATATCACATTACTGCTTGGCGTCTCCCATATGATGATTTAATGCTGTTATTTCCCGTTTGGTTCCCCCGTCCGTACAAGTGTGTCCGCAATATAGCAAAATGTGATTAATTTGAAGACAGGGAGAGACATATGGATACGGGATCGGTGTGTATAACCAGGCTTAACTAGACGATCCTTAGATCCTTGCCTTGCTAGAGTCCTATAGCTCAGTCCACTAGCTTTCACCTCATTACATCTATGGTCTAGTGTATATACCTGCAGTCACGACACACACACACACACACACACACACACACACACACACACACACACACACACACACACACACACACACACACACACACACACACACACACACACACACACACGTGCCTAAGCTTAGAAGTGGATATCAAAGAGGGGAGGTATCCTTGGGAAGACCATTAAAAAACAACACAGAAGAAGAGAAAAGATCAAATAGACATAGTAACAATATGCAACAACTATGCCAGCAGGAAGCCTGGGGGGGTGGGGGTGGGGGGCTAAGTTGTTGTTGGATCCTTCATGCTTGACACGATTAAAAAAAACACAAAACAACTAATGTCCCCTGGATCAGGCCAGCAGGACAACATTAGCGGGGACGAGATCTAACAGCTAAGATAAGGCGAGAGATTAATTACAATATGCCCTCATCACTTGCTGCGACAAGACTCGACGCTAGATAAAACAAAAGAAGGGGGAAAAAAAACGAAGGAAAAAAAAAAAGAAACGTCCCCAGTCAACGATCATTGGCAGGTATACCTACCATACTTCTTTAGCCCATTAAGACCGGGATAAGAATCTGTGTCATTTTTTAGATTTCTTTGGGCTATTCAAAAATAGCAGATCTGCAAGCTCGTAGATCTGCTATTTTTGAAAAATCGTGAAAATAATGTGCAAATCTTGGAATATATATATTTTTTAAAAGCAAACATTTGTAACTCAAATCTTTGCTTCTGGGGATTCTACAAATGTCTTTGATACAGTTTTCTTAAACACTTATAACACAATTTTTTCATGGCCTCCCAAAATTGCAAATGTATTAGCTTGTGGACCCCCCATCTCAAAATATTTTTGTTCCAGGGACCCCCAGAAGCAAAGATTTGAGTAAAAAACTGTTTGCTTTAAAGAAAATATATATCCAAAGTTTTGCACAAATTTTCAAGATTTTTCAAAAATAGCAGATCTACAAGCTCATAGCGCGGCACTCGGTGCCGCGCTATGAGCTTGTATATCTGCTATTTTTGAATAGCCAAAGTATAAAATAATGCTTTAAGTGGTTGCACAGATGCATTTCCGGTCTCAATGGGTTAGAGGTGCATGGCAACGGATGATTAGACAATAGCGGATTTATATAAATAAGCCACTGTGGGCTGCATGTAGTATCTAATTTGGAGTTGGATAAGCAGAAAGAAATGTGCAGATAGGATTTAATGGAGAGAACCATCTGTGCTATGATAACCAGCGGGCCTTTCCTTCACTGGTGCTGTTCACTCAAGTGCTGCTGGAAATGTAGAAAGCAAACTAAATGGGGTTTTAAGAAACGGGAATGCGCTGTTAGCCAAAAAACAACATATGCTTCTTTAATGCCATCCATCATTTAAGGGTGTGCAACTGATTTGTCATGATACGTATATTTTGGTTGTTTTTCTTTACTTTTTCTTATTTTTTTTTTGCCAATGTCTAGACTGTGGTGGCAGGCCTAGCCGCGCGTAGCCAGACTATATCACTGTGTGGATATGAGTCTGGTGCTGCTATGAGGACGGTTTCAAGGACGGGATCAAAAGAATGGCTCTGGACGCAATTGGTTAGACCTATACAACCAACTACCAATTACAGTCTCCCATATTTGAATACTGGGCCCTGATTGGTCACCCCAGACTTCTGGAACAGGAAATGGATTCACAATGGAGCGGTGCCAGACCCAAATCGCCAAGGGCAATATTTTTTTTTGCACTGGCAGATTTGTCTGGTCCCAGGCTATGGCATGCCACCCTATACTCCCTCACTGCTGGTCTATAAACGATTTATTTCAATGGACAAGTAAAAATCTCAAGGCACACATCTCTATCTATAGCAAACTTAGCAGATCTACACGCTCACAACATGCAGCGACACATGTTGTGAGCTTATCGGCTTTTTTGTTTGCAATTTCCGAATAATAAATGAATTAAATTAAATGTAAAATGTGTGCCCAGTTGCCCACAGTAATGACATGCAAAACAAACATAGGGATGCCACATTGAAAGTAGTTAAAATACCGTATATACTTTCTTAAGGTCCTTACACACCGGGCGACACCGGCGAAAATAGCAAATATACGCAAAATTCGGACTCGTTCCGAATAATTAAAAGACGCTTTTTCGCTTCGCTTTTTCGCTTTTTCGCTCCATGTACGGAGCGAATAAGGTTTTAAAAAAACCCGCATTATTCGCACGAAAAAATCGCCCCGGTGTGTAACAACCTTTAGGGTACAGAATTTGCCTCTATATCGGGAAATTGGTACTGATATAGTTCACTTTGAGAACCAATGACCTACACAAGGACAAGGACACAATCCCTTGCTGGATTCGAACACGCAACCACTGTTAATAGTCATTAGACCTACCTGATCCCGCGTGGGGGGACTCAGTGTTCAGATTCACCAAGCTGATTGCTGCCCTGGTGGACAGTTAGAAGTGAAGTGTGTCTTGCTCAGGTGCATGTCCCTGAGCATAACGGGTGTCCCTGAGCAAGACAGTTCTTTTCCTGGCGGGGAACCTGGGACTTTTTTTTGTTTCCCAGGTGAGGTGGCTCTATCTATTCAGCCCCTCTCTACCCGTCTGGTGTTCGGCGGCATCGCTTCGGGAATCGCACCGAGGCCTCTGCGGTGGCGGCTGAGCGTTTTTTAGCTCCTAGTCGATGGGGCTGAAAAATAATGCAGTGCAAAAAAGTGCCAGGCTTTTCCTGGATTGGAGAATAGATTTCAATATTCATAAGCAGTCTGTTTCTGCTCCCTGGCAAGTTCTCCAGATGGGAGGAGGCCTGTCATAACACCATCATGTCAAGAAGAAACGGAGGAAAGATATCTGCTCAATTCTGACGTTTCATTAATGAATCATTTTCCCATGCATAAATATTAATAGATAAAATTAATTAGTTAAGTCATTGATGTGAGCTAAAAATCAACGGGGAAGATTTGACTTCTCAGCTCTGTGCATTCTGATCTTATCCAACGGTGTTCCATGCTAATTAATTTAACCGTTTCCACACAGCGGTGTGGGTGCAGTGCTTCCTTCACCGTCCACCTAATACAGTTTATTGTTTCTGTCGGGTGGAAAACTGTTACTTTTCAGGGTTCGAATTCAAAAGTAGCAGCTCTTCGCGCCACGTTTCGAGCTTGTGGATCTGCTACTTTCGAGCTTGTAAATCTGCTACTTTTGATGCTTTTGTGTGACGCTGTAGTATGATCAAGTAGGGCGCTAACGTAAAACGTTAAAATATGGAGATAAAAGGTTTGTGCCCGACAGCAACGATACATTCCCTGAATAAAATATTATTTCATCATTGTTTTAACACCAGGCCGATGCTCGCTGGGAACGATGGCTGTTGGGAACGCATGCCCCTCCGGTTATGTATTACCTATATTGTACCCATTGTCAGAGTACCCGTTGTACCCGTCAGTACGAGTACTTACTAGTGCAATACCCACTATCATAGTAGTTGGAGGCCAGTCTACGACATCAATACTATGGCGTCATGTTGATGACATATATAGGCATAAGAGAGACAGAGACAGACAGAGAGACGTCCGGATGGCCGGACAGACGGACAGACAGACAGGCAGACAGACAGACGAACGGACGGACAGACGGATAGATAGATTCATATGGTAACCGGAAGACTCGCCCCAAAACACGCTCACCCCCATTGTTTTCGCGGACCAGCGGTTCTTGTATTCATGAATTTGTTTTTTAGAAATAAGTATAGAAATGTGTTTAGGGTTAGCCATAGTTTTACTGAGGTTAAGTTTAGGAATAAGGATACGTTTTGGCACCGTTTTACTGAGGTTAAGTTTAGGAATAAGGTTAGGTGCAGGCATAGTTTACTAGGTTATGTTTAGGAATACCAGGTGAATACCGCCGGATTTGCCCCGGGGCGACTGTTTTGGGGCGAGCGTTTTGGTATTCATTCAGATGTCTCCATATACGAGCATACAAGGGACAAAGACAGACAGATATGGAGATTTGCAGATTTATGGATAATTCCAAACAACCGCTGATCCGACCGACTTCCCCTTCATCCGATCTGACCGAACATCACTCCCTGGGGTCCTCTGCGATACGCACGTCAAGTTTGAAGTCGACCGGTCGGGTGGTTTTCGAGATGTGTGGGGTGTATCGGGTTTTCGAGATGTAACACACTGACAGACACACACGCACGCACGCACGCACGCACGCACGCACGCACGCACGCACGCACGCACGCACGCACGCACGCACGCACACACACACACACACACACACACACACACACACACACACACACACACACACACACACACACACACACACACAGAGAGATTCTGTGCATCTATACATTTGTTTTCACATTTTCTGATATAGAATATAACTGATCAAAATGTTGTCATGAAATATTAAAGCAGTGGTTCTCAGGTCCGAGGACCCTACATACACTGGCTATTTTAAAATAGCAGCTCTACAGTACAAGCTAGCAGATTGGCTATTTTCTGGCTATTATAAACATGTGAGTATTTGTGAAACATTAACACAAATCTTATCTTATGGGGGTTCTGGCACATGTTCTGGCAGATCGGGGTCCGCGGACAAATACATGTTAATTTGGGGGCCCTTTGACATGAATACGTTTGAGAACCCACTGCATTAACGTAAAGTATGAGGATAAGGAAAATTAATATTGGAGGAGGATAGGACAGATTGTTTCAGTT
>NC_139944.1:18040461-18055461 GCF_963454915.1 Gymnoscopelus microlampas | reverse complement strand
ACATAAGGTTGCTGCCCTTGGGAGCTCCTGGATTTCAGACCGTAGACTCCACTCTGCATTCATCTTCAGTATTCTCTACAGTCCTCTCTCTCTGGGAGACTGATTGTGCATTAGCACAAACCAAGGAAGTCTTTACCTATAGTAAGACATTGTAGAAAGAATGTAACCAGCATGGCTACCAATTTCTCTTTTTTAATAATCACACCCAGTGTGTAAGCGGTGCCTATACTCTGTTTGATGAGTGTGTGCTGGTATTCAGGCGGTACAACTCTGTTTGATAAGTGTCTGCTGGTATTCAGGCGGTACTACTCTGTTTGATGAGTGTGTGCTGGTATTCAGGCGGTACTACTCTGTTTGATGAGTGTGTGCTAGTATTCAGGTGGTACTACTCTGTTTGATGAGTGTCTGCTGGTATTCAGACGGAACTACTCTATTTGATGTGTGGGCGCTGCTATTCAGACGGTACTACTCTATTTGATGTGTGGACGCTCGTATTCAGATGGCACTATTCTATTTGATTCACTGGTATTCAGACATTACTATTCTATTTGCTGAGTGTGCTGAGTGTTGGGCCCTGTGTGTGTGTGTGTGTGTGTGTGTGTGTGTGTGTGTGTGTGTGTGTGTGTGTGTGTGTGTGTGTGTGTGCGTGCGTGCGTGCGTGTGTGTGCATACTTTAAGTGCTGCATGTCTCCTGTTTGTGTTTAATTAATGTAATTGTTTGCAATCTTTGTGTCGCAATCAGCTGCAGCTGTTTACATTTCTCTCTGCTGTGCTCATACGGCCGGACAGACATATGTAGAAGGTGGATGTTTTTTAACCCTAAAAGATTGCATGTCAATGTTTGTAGCAGTGCGGCCACTTGTTCAGCTCCTTGCTCGGGACAGCTCTCCTGATGGCGAGCCGGCCTTAAAGCGTAGAGATGTTTGCAGAAACATACAATGCTAACGTTTATTTTCTGTCTATTGGGTTGGTGAATACTGTAGCTCACATTGATAAAACCACAATGACTTTTATATCTACACAGAGCACAAATGTTTTTTTGAGCAAAGGGAAAGGAAGTTGAAAATTTGTGACTTATTACTTATCGCTTATAACACACGAGCACATTTGCACAGTTTTTTACTTCTATCTGTGAATCTGCGTCAGCGAAGGTGAAGGAATCTCAATTCCCGTTGTAAACAACAATAAACATTGTTGTTTATTCAACATGTACCGTCGCCTTTACCGCGGTCATACGCTGCTGCTAATTGGCAGGAACCCATGCTGATAACCTTCTCTAACGGCGCAGACATTATTCCACATTCCAGCCACAGCCTCGGTTATTTACAGCTCCGCCTTCTGTATAGTTCATTACTGTATCTGCGGAGTGTGTTTAGCTGCGAGCCCCGTAGCCTGACAGTCCCCCGGGGGACCCGGAGTGTGTTTGTTTAGGGCTACCCGCTCCGCTCGGACACTGAGATGCAGATGGTGCAGGGAGCCGGGCCCCAGAGTGCCTTTGGACACGCTCTGCCAGAGTGCAGGGTCATGTTCTCTCACCGACTACAAGACAGGAAATCCATTTAATTACCTGTGAAGCAGAAGACGGGGTGTGGGGGCCCTGACAGGGGAGTACTGTGCTCCCTGAGCACTCTGCCAGAGAGAGGGGAGGGAGGGAGAGAGAGGGAGAGAGGGAGGGAGAGAGAGGAAGGGGTTATGGGAGGCAGACGAGAGGAGGGAAGGAGCAGATATACTGTAAAGACGGAGAGAGCAGGCAGAAAGAAAGAGAGAAAAAGTGGTCACAGGTCACTCTCCATTTCCCCAGCTCCTCTAGGCTAGCCTACCATGTACCCCTCCCTCCCCTCTCCTTGTGTCTTTCTTCCTGTGTGTCCCGTGTCCCCTCCCTAACACCACTTACCGAACGTCCTTTCTCTCAACGGGACGTGTTTTTTGTCTCTCTTTTTTGTTTGACCATCTCTCTCTCCCCTTGTCTCTTTGAGCTCCACCAGTCTCTGAGTGCCCTTTCTTGACTCTTCTTTTATTTCTCTCTCTCTCTCTCTCTCTCTCTCTCTCTCTGTGTCATATGAGGGCTTCACAATCACCACATGTCCTTTTTTTTCCCTCACCCCCACCCCCCCTCCCACCCCCCCAATACCTTCCATTTGCTCACCTTTGTGCCTTTGCGGACACATCCTTCTTTCATTGTGGTTTTAGATTCGTCCCTTCGGTCTATTTGGTCTCGTCTCCGCCAGGAAAAGTAAATCATTCCGGCTGCTACGGCTCTAGACAGGTCTATGAAGTGTTGTTGCCTCGCGGGACCAGAGAAGCTTTTAACCCATTCAATCCGGGAACGCGTTTTAAGATTTCTTTAAGATTTATTTTGCCTCCAAAAATAGCAGATCTACAAGCTCAGATCTGCTATTTTCGAAAAAACGTGAAAAATGTGAGCAAATCTTTGAATATATATATTTTTTTAAAACAAACATTTGTCAAATATTCTGTTCCAGGGACCATAGTGCGGCATCTATGAGCTTGTAGATCTGCGAACATTTGTAAAATATGTTGTTCCAGGGACCTCTAGAAGCAAAGATTTGAGTTACAAATGTTCACTTTAAAAATACACATATTCAAAGATTTGCACAAGATGTTTGAGATTTTTCAAAAAATTGCAGATCTACAAGCTCATAGCGCGGCACTCATATCTGCTATTTTTGAATAGCCCAAAGAAATCTAGAAATGACACAGATGCCTTCCCGGATCCAATGGGTTAATGCCCATGGGGATCTATCTGACTGCTATAGCTATGAGAAGAGGCAGACAGGAGAGAATAGTGGGTCGTTATGCAAGGTCAAGCGTACTGTACGGTGTCTCGAGAAGTAGAGTACGGGTTTCGCACTGCAGAGTTTCAAAGGAATTCGGAGATAAGAAGATAAGATAAGATAAGATAACGCCTTTATCGATCCCCACGGGGAAATTCAGTTGTCGCAAGCAGCAACAGTGGTAAGTGTGAAGCACAGGATACTCCATAGGTACAGGTATACGAGTCGAGAAATAAGAACCGAGTTCACGTATTATAGAATAAACTCCCATTACACCTAAGACAGGCAGCCTCATGTGGATAGCTTTAAAGCACGGCTCAAGACCTATTTCTTCACTCTTGCTTTTAGTTGATTTTTAAATCTCTGTGTTGTTATTCACGTCCTCACTGCTTTGCCTGATTCACTGCCTTTTTTGCTATATATGTTTTTTTAACTTTTCTTTTTTGCTTTATTTGTACTTTTTCTGTAAAGCACTTGTGCTTTATTTTAGCTCTATAAAGCACTTTGAGCTGCATTTCATGTCATGAAAGGTGCTATACAAATAAAGTGTATTATTATTATTATTATTATTACACTTATTATTATTATTATTATTATTATTATTATTATTATTATTATTATTATATTAAATCGTATCAATAATTAAAATCTTAACTTACAGTGTCAACTGGATACAGCTGTCTCTGTACAGTTTATCAACAATGCATGTGTATACAGTACATCAGTGTTAATTTTATCCACTAAAGCTAATATGAAAAATGTTGACTACCTTTTAGTAGACTAACTAAATATAAACTAAGCTATGATGACTAAAATAATATTGACTGAAATGTGACTAATGACTAAAACTACATCAACATTTTTCGTCAAAATTACAGTACATGAGTGAATATTAATAAGTCTCACAACAGTTATCCTTAACAGGCATCTGCCATGGTTCTGTAGCTTACATCGGCCACATCCCAGTAGTCATGTGCAAGCGTGCCAGTCTTACAGAGTCAAACAGTAGTCGGTAATCCCAGAGAACACAACAGACAGTGCAGGTTAAGTTCACATATGGGGGTCAAGCTTGGTTGTGGAGCCTGATGGCTACTGGCACAAAGGACTAACCCACGATGCCACAGCAATCTTAAATAGACCTCTCTCACAACGTATATACCCTGTTGCCTTTTGTCCTAAAAAATGGTCATACATTTAGTTTTGAGCAACGATACAAAGATTGCTATTAAGTGAAATCTCTGCACTGGTGTGCTTTGTTCACATGCAGGCACAAGGCTGAAGTGCCATAGATCAGTGGTTCTCAACCTGTGGTACGCGTACCACCGGTGGTACTTGAGCCCCCCCCTGGTGGTACGCGGAAGAATCTTCCCAAAAATGAAAAAAGTGGGAAAAAAAAAAAAAAAAAAAAATTATATATATGAAAACATAATAAAACTATCGAAATACTACTTTGAATGGAAATAACATTACCATAATATCACTCAAATTTAATTTAAAAAAGGTTTTGTTGAACGCTTTGTCAGCGTGGGAACAGCGCATTTCCTGGCTGTTACTTTGAATGCGCCGGTACTGGTAGCCACGATCAAAACAAACACGGTGAAGGGCAGGGGTGAAAGTGGGCCGTCACGGTCCGGAACGGCGTTCCAGTAAAAGATTCGGTGGCGGACGACGCGTACGACGGGACACTCTCACAGATCCGTGATTTCCCCCCACTGTTTGTCTGACTTTTTTTTTTCTCCCCCCGTTCCGCATAAACAGCTGCTTTCGCGTGAAGTTAAGTAGTTTCAACTAGGCTACCTGGGTACTTCTACTTCCAGTAGTATGATTTCAAAATAAAACGTGTGTTGAATTGTAACATTACAAGGATAGAGTTTTAAAAAACCTCTTATTCTGAAATGCACATCGTTTTGAAAGGAAACCAGATTTATTCTCAGAGGCCACTTGACAGCTTTCTGCTCACGGAACACAGCTCCACTTGACTAACGTACATCGTCAAAATGTAAATAACACGGACGTGGATCATGGGACATTATGGAATATAAAGACTTTGTGGCAAAAGTTCATATTTACAACCATGATCTCTGAAAGCAAGACAATGTGGGGCTATGGAACAAAAGTGTGTTTTCTTTCATCTTTTCAGAAGGTGAGTAATTCATCTTATCTAATGCTGACAGTGGTAGAAAGTAACTAAGTACATGTACTCAAATACTGTACTTGAGTATAATTTTAAGGTCATTTTACTTGACTGGAGTATTTCCAATTTGCAATATTTTTATTTCTATTCCAATACATCTCAGAGGCAAATATTATACTTTTTTTACTCCACCTCAATTATTTGAAAACTTTAGTTACTACTAGTAACTTTGTGGATTTTAATTATTATGACAAAACATACATAAACCGCTTCAGCCCCATTTAAACTTTGGCTTTTTGAAAATGTACTTGGTATTGGTACAGTATGGTCAAGTTGGACATGAGTTAATAGCGTCACAATCATTTTTAACCACTTAGCTTTGGCTATTCAAAAATAGCAGGCACGGCACCGCGCTATGAGCTTGTAGATCTGCTATTTTTGGAAAAACCTTGAAAAAGTGTTGCATATCTTTGAATATAAATTTTTTTTTAAAGCGAAAATGAACTGATATCTTTGCTTCTGGGGGTCCCTGGCACAAAACATTTTCAAATGGGGGTCCACGGCCGAATGTTTATCAATTTAGGGGTCCTTGGCATGATAAAGGTTGAAAACCACTGCCCTAAATCCATCCTAAACCCGCCCAAAAAGCATTAATAACCGCAAAAAAATCGCGCGCGCTGCGCGCGCGCAGAATATCGCACGCGCGCTTCGCGCGCGCACGATGCCAAACGTGCACGCGCGCTTCGCGCGCGTGCACATTTGGCGGTAATGGTACTTGGAATGACAGATAAAGTCTGAGGTGGTACTTGTTGTAAAAAGGTTGAGAACCACTGCCATAGATCAGCACAGCAGTGCCAATATGTCGACCTTTATGTATGATTATGCAAAGGAGACGAAGACTTTATTACGTGTTCAATGAATAATGTCTGCATTATAAGGTGTAAATTAGTGAAGGATTTTTACTTTCTGAGTTACGAAAAGCATATCATTTGTGTGAATTTGGTGAAAAGAAGATAAGATGAGATAAACCTTACAATAAAGGATAGTTATTTTATTTTTATAATGTTTACCCCCCAATTTTGTCATTATGCCAATTAATTCCTCCTCACACACATTGCTGTGTGTTGTTGTTGTCCCTGCTGTTGTATCCTACCTACTGACCTGCCAGTGAGGAGCCTCCACCGGGAGGAGATATAGAGCCTTTGTCCTACTCCTCCCGCCCAACACTCGCTGCTGGCAGACCGTAGGAGTACGTGCAGACAAATATCACCCTCCTCACCCGACTTTGGGGGCGATACGGTTTGATAAAGGATAGTTCATTGACAGACTGAAGCCATACAGGTACAGTGTGTCAAATCATCTTTTAATATCTGACTTAATCTACAATGAGACAGTCTCAAAGGTCATTGAACACAAAATAAGTAAGGACGACTTACAGGCAAGGGTCCTCCACGTTTGGATACACAAATCTCACAACTATATGTAACATGTATTATTATTATATATAATATGTTCATTAATCATTAGAAAACAACAGCCAAGAAGCCAAACCTCTGATGCGATACACCATTTTGTTTTCATATGTTGTTATGTGTTGTGAGTAGGCGTGTTCATATCTAGTGGGCAGTGGTTCCCAACCTTTTCTCGTTAAGGGCCCACTTGAGGGACCACCCATCTGGTGGGCGGCGTGCATTTTCCAGAGCATATTTATTTCAATGACCAATCAATCAATTGTGTTCCGGCTTGGATCAATGGAGCTAAAACAGTACAATTTGAGTTCCTCTCCCTCTAGGTCGTCCTCAGACGAGCCCTCCATCGTTGCTTCCAGTCATCCCAGTTCTCTATACTTCTGGCCACCTCGTTTCTTTGCGTTTCCTGCATCTTTCTTGAGTACATCCGCGTATGTTAATGTGGGACGGCCTCGTGACCGGTGTGGGTGTGTTGGTTCCCACAGCACCAATCTGCTGGCTGGCAGCTCTTGATGTCTTTGGCAGTGTCCAGCTATAGTCTCATTCTCCTGGCTGCTATTTTCTCGCTCCCCCTTGGTATGATGATGTGTCCTAGTTAGCAGCATTTTATATTTATGTTAAATTATCAATACAATCGGTAACACTTTACTTAAAGGTCGAGTCTATAATGCATTATAATGGGCTTATACGCCATTATAATACTCGTTATGAATGTTTATAGTCATGTATATGACAACGTTTTAGAAGTGCTGGTCATCATAGTGCATTATAAGCTCAGTGGAACAGCACATTATAAATACCTTAACGTAGTTGGTTATAAAGTGTGTTTGTTATAAGTTCTTGTATAAGTTGGAATGGCTGCTATAGGTGGTCGGTTCTGTCCAACCAAAAAGGTTCAGCTGAGACCTATACAGTGTTTGCCTTCCCGTTGCTTGGTGTCCATGCCTCGGTGTGTGGCTGCAGCATTGTTACCCTCCAGGTGATGCCAATAGAATAGGCAATGGCAGGCTCTTTGCAGCCTGGAGCTCAGCACTGTCATGTCTGAGGAAAAGCTTGGCCCCGAGCCCAGTCCAGGAAGATTCACCATGACGCCCTCCCGGCTGGCTGCTTTGCCCAACCTGTCCCCTCTAAGGGCGGAGAGGGAGGGGTTGGATTTTGACAGACAAATAAAATACAAAAAAGAAACACACTGAGAAAGAGGAAAAACAAAGACTCAATATTCCAGTGGTTCTCAAACTTTTTTTTTTTTTAAAGGACCCCTATAACTCTAGAGTGTACAAATGGAACCAAGTATAATAATAATATACTTTATTTGTATAGCACTTTTCAAAAACAAGTTTACAAAGTGCTTCAGAACACAAACCACAACAAACACAGTATGGGGAAAGAAAAAGAAAAAGATAACACAGACACGGGGGGCACGGTGGCGCAGTCGGTAGGGCTGTCGCCTCACAGCTACTGGGTTTGATTCCCGCCGGGGACGCTGTGGGCGCTGTGGCCCTGTTGTCTCCTCCGCGTCATCAGTGCCCATATACCCCCAGGTTGGAATAACGTGTTCCTTCCACTCGCTACAGTACGTCCTACCGGGGGAAACTCTCCCCTGTCAGGTGATAAGAAGCGGCCTGCTCACTCCTCATGCATTGAAGGAGGCATGAGCTCAGTTCGGGGCTCTCCCCAGGCTGGCAGAGGGAGAGCAGTGCCCAGGATTACAGCTTAGGAAATTGGCACTGAGTGAAAAAAAACATGGGTTACAAAAATCGTGGGATAAAAATGTAGCAGTTCAAACAAAATAGAGGCAATAGAGTCCTCAAATGAACACAGAGTCAATTATCCAATCCTCTAGTTAAAAGCCATTCTATAGAAGTGAGTGTTAAAAGTGTCCAGTGAGGTAGCCTGTCTAACTTCCAGAGGGAGTTTAATGTATTCCACAAATGTGGAGCCCTTACAGCAAATGCTCTAAACCCCTTCTGTTAAAACTTAAGCCTTGACATGGGGACTGTGAGTAACAGCTGGTCTGCAGATCTAAAGTTGCAGGGGGTGTAAGAAATATAGGTAGTTGCAAGGCCATTCCGTGATTTAAAAGCAAACAATACTATTTTAAAATCAGTTCTTAATGCCACAGGTTCCAGTGCAGTGAGGCCAGAACAGGCGTAATATGGTCATATTTTTGGGTTCTGGTAAGAACCCTAGCGGCAGTATTTTGGACAAGTTGAAGGCGGTTGATTACTTTTTGTGAGTCCAGAAAATAGGGAATTACAGTAGTCCAGGTGATTAGTGACGAAAGCGTGAATAACAGTTTGTGCATCAGAAAATGATATGAATGACCACATTTTAGAGATGCTTCTTAGTTGAAAGATGGAAAATGAACCCGTACGGGTCAGTCACAGGTCTGTAAGGGCCTATTTCGAACCTCCTCAAGGAAACCTGAGGGTCCCTGGGCCGCACTTTGAGAACCACTGAGTTACACGATAGATCCATAACAAAATGTGCTAATTTACTGGCAAAACAAATCAACGCCACATCCCTCCAAGGTATTTCCAGCCAGAGGGAGCAGGGGTTGAATAAGCATGAATGAGTGGATTGACAGGAGAAACAAACAAACAGATGCTCCGTTTCAAAACACAAAGACAATTACTTCAAGTCCCGGTGACGTATCTGTGGTCATGAGAGCCTTTTCCACTGATCAAATATGGAGTCATGCCATTATGCAGAAATAATCTCTATACTCTGAGCCCCAATATGCATCTAAAGTCATTGTGAAGTTCATATGGAGATGTGATCTGATCCCAGATCAGTGCTCTTAGACGTGGATCCAGGCACGCATTATGGAGTCTTACTTTATCTTCCATTGTTCCACATCTTTAGCTAAATGTTAACCATTGAGACCTGAAGCCGATTCTACATGTCTCCTAAATCTCAACAGTTTTCTGAAAAACGTATGTTTCTATATCAGTGGTGCTCAATCTTTTTCATGTCAAGGACCCCCACAATGATATGTATTTGGCCGCGGACCCCCATCAAAATATTTTGTTCCAGAGACCCCCAGAAGCAACGATTTGAGTTAAAAATGTTAACTTTTAAAAATATATATATTCAGAAGATTTGCACACATTTCTCACAATTTTTCAAAAATAGCAGATCTACAAGCTCGTAGCGCGGCACTCGGTGCCGCGCTATGAGCTTGTATATCTGCTATTTTTGAATAGCCCAAAGTGTAAATTAATGCTTTTTAGCTCAAATCTAAAAATGACACAGTTCCAGGTCTTAATGGGTTAATGTATTACTAGCCTCGATCTCCAGGCTTCTATTTTCCTTTGCGTTTTGCTCAGCCTGTTGACGTTCCTGGCATGGGAAGTGGGAGCATTTCCCCAACCAACCAGAGTGCAGTGGGCGTCGCTCCAAATGTGCTGACGTCAGGGCTCTCAATACTGCACATTGGGGGAGGAGGAAGGGCGCGTTGCGGGGGCTGACGGACAGATCGGTGAACCAATGGGATCCCGCGGATTTTTTCTCTGGAGATTTTGAACCCGCCCCTCTAGACCAGATATCAGACGTGCTAGGGCAGCCTAATGTATTACAGAATCAGGGATATAACTAATACAACGTATTTTCCATTTTGCCAAAGTCCGTTTTACTTCCTCCAAATGTTCTAACAGGAAAGTATCGCATCTGTGGAGATTCCACGTGCCCCAACAATCCTAAACCAAATCCTATACAGTGATTACTGATCGCTAATGATAAATTGATCATTTACAATGGGTCTAAAACATTGTATACTTTGCACATGAATGTTCGGCTCTGGACCACTGGTCCGTTTTTTTTTTCCGTGCTGCGTTGCATGTATACGATTCGGTCCTTTCCATGTCATTTGAAACAAGGAACTGGAAAGGTGTTCAGGCACTCGACAACCCTCAGTGCCATTAAATAGATGGGGAGCGTGAGGAGACAGCACGTCCTCAGGGGCAATAGTGAAGGCGCCGCAGAATAAAATCATCACGCGCCATTAGCTGTTATGCTCCGAGGAGCCATCCAACAGCTTGTGGGTAGAGAGCGTTGCATTGATCATACACTCCTTGATATTCCTGTGGAATTACACATTATGGACAAATTGGATGGATGATATGCCACCCTCAAAGAAGATGTGTTAACCCGTTTAAACCGGGAACGCATCTGGGTGACCACTTAAACCATTATTTTATACTTTGGGGTATTCAAAAATAGCAGATCTACAAGCTCATAGATCTGCTATTTTAGAAAAATCGTGAAAATGTGCGCAAATCTTTGAATACAAATATTTTTAAAGCAAATATTAACTCAAACCTTTGTTTCTGGGGGGGTCCCTGGAACTAAATATTTTGATATGGGGGTCCGTGGACAAATACATATCATTTTGGGGGTCTTTGACGTGAAAAGGTTGGAGAAAAATGTTCGCTTTAAAAAATATATATTCAAAGATTTGCACAAACTTTCCACGATTTTTCAAAAAATAACAGATCTACAAGCTCATAGCGCGGCCCTCGGTGCTGCGCTATGAGCTTGTACTGTATATCTGCTATTTTTGAATAGCCAAATAAATCTAAAAATGACAGAGATGCGTCCCCGGATTGAATGGGTTAATTTCATATCAACTTTCATTGGCTACTCAAGCTTATATTGCAAGGCCGAGTGTACGTTCAGACTGCACGGTGCGCTTGGCAGAATGGGATATTTCTCAAGTAAGGCAAGCCTCCGCTTTGAATTTTCCCAAGCTTCGCAGCCTATATGTCATACATAAACATTACAAAATATGCTGGATATAAACATATTATGAAATGGGCTGGATTTCTTGTTTGTTTACATTTTCTCCGTAAGTCATTAAAATGTTATCAAACCTTACCTGAATAATTGAGTCAATATTGGCTCCACATCACTGCACGGTTAATAAGTCATGGATGTTTGAATTTTGTTAGGGGAAATCAATCTTTCTCTAGGGGTTGTTATGGGCTAGATTTATAAAATTGGTCTGTGCTTTAAAATGCATTAAAACGCAGCGAAAATGGAACGTTTCAAGATCGACAAGATTGAAGTCCGTGCGAGTTGATTATCATACTGTACTGAAAGGACAGGGATCCAATGGCTTCCTCGAAAAATCCTACAAACCATGGTACGGTGTGCCTTGGAAAGTGGTCGGCAACAATGTCAAGTATACTGTGAATCATCATGGTCAACAGACTAAACAGACTTCTGGTATGGTCCTTTAAGTCTGTGGTTCTCAACCTTTTCAGGCCGTGACCCCCCGAAATAGTTATATGTGAACTGAGGACACAGTACTTGGAATGTAGGAGTTGAGGCATTACATTTAGTTTGACTCGGTTCCACAGATAAATAATGTGAAAATAGCTGATCTACAAGCTCACAACGCCTCGCAACGCGAGTCATTGTGAGCTTGTAGATCAACTATTTTCAAAATGCCTCTTTTTATATTATTTGACAATTTGGCCAATGTTTGACCAGTTTTTATAGTAGTTTGTTGATTACTTTTGATGCAGTGTTGGTCTTTTTTCTTTTTTTTGTTTTGTTTTTTTGGTATCAAAAAGGTCTTAAAAGTGCTTAAATTGTCACTTCACTGTCATCTGGGACCCACCCCCCACCCCCAAATCATGTGGGGACCCCCTGGGGGTCCCGAACAAACAGGGTGAGATCCAGTGCTTTAAGTAAGGAGAGGTACCAGACTGGGATCAACTCGTTTTTCGTCTGGAACAGAAATAACTTTGTGTAATCAGGCAGAGACCAAGAGTGCCCGTGCTTGTCCAAAATGATTCCCCGCGGCCAGATGCGTTATAATTTGTTTAGTTTGGTTTAATCGTTTTGTTTTGTTTGTGGAACAAAAAAATGCGGTGCCAACCAGAAACCACGTTCTTGAATGCTAGAGTAGGCGCGGCCTAGAGCGGATCACATTGGTCAGTTTGGAATGAAAAACCATGGCTTTCCTCCGCGTGGAAAGCCTGGTGGTGCGAGGTTGTGTACAGAGGAGAGAAGCATCCACTGAACAATGAGATTGAACAGAGATAAGCCAGGGGTCTTCTACGTTTTTACAGGCCAAGGACCCCCTAGCTACATAATTAGTCAGGGCTGTTAGCAAAAAAATGTGGACAGGGCTGACAAAAGCGCCACATTTTTTCTACATGCTCTCCATCACCATAAGTTTCATTTTGGACGGGGAGCCACGTCATCAAGATGGCGGAATGCGGCCATCTTGGATTTCAAAGATGGCCACCATGTAATAGCTATAAGTTCCAATATCTCGGCTTCCGAGCCATTTAGAAGGTTAATCTTGGTGTCAAGGAATGCATTTAAGCTATTGAGAATACCACTTTGTGGAGTTTGCATGTTCTCCCCGTGTCTCCTAGGGTAGGTGTACCCTCACAAAAACATGCAGTAATCCTGGTCACTATAACGCCTCCTCCATGACAGCCAGGGCGCCTGATGGAGGGGAAGGGAACTGGTTGGAATAACGTGTTCCTTCCACGCGCTACGTCCTACCAGGGAAACTCCCTCCTGTCAGGTGACAAGAAGGTCAGTTGGCTCTCATGCATTGAAGGAGGCATGAGCTCGACTCTGGGCTCCCTAGGCTGGCGGGGGGAGTGTAGTGCCCAGGATCACTCAGATAACTGGCACTGGGTGAAAAAAGGGTTACAAAGTCGTGGGATAAAAAAATATATACTTAAAAAAAAAAAGAGAGAGTACCACTTTATTTTTGTTTGTACCAAGATCAAATAAATATGTTCATTCTAGCAATACATATTTACATCTTTTTCATCTTTGTTAGTGGTAGGACACCTTTAAATCATTATGGATCATCATCATACATGTTTCACAAATGCCAGTGTTTCTTAAGACTATCTGACCTACTGAAACTTTTGCCACACTGTTTACAGTAGAAAGGTTTTTCTCCAGTGTGGATACGCTGGTGTGTCCTCAGATTACATAAGACATTGAAACTCTTGTCACACTGTTTACAGTGGAAAGGTTTCTCTCCAGTGTGGATACGCTGGTGTTTCTTAAGACTATCTAAGACACTGAAACTTTTGCCACACTGTTTACAGTAGAAAGGTTTTTCTCCAGTGTGGATACGCTGGTGTGTCATCAGATTACCTAAGTCATTGAAACTCTTGTCACACTGTTTACAGTGGAAAGGTTTCTCTCCAGTGTGAATACGCTGGTGTTTCCTCAGACTACCTAACTCATTGAAACTCTTGTCACATAGTTTACAGTAGAAAGGTTTTTCTCCAGTGTGGATACGCTGGTGTGTCGTCAGCTTACCTAAGTCATTGAAACTCTTGTCACACTGTTTACAGTGGAAAGGTTTCTCTCCAGTGTGAATACGCTGGTGTTTCCTCAGACTACCTAACTCACTGAAACTCTTGTCACACTGTTTACAGTGGAAAGGTTTCTCTCCAGTGTGGACACGCTGGTGTCTGTTCAGACTACCTGACTCACTGAAACTTTTGTGACACTGTTTACAGATGTGAGTTTTCTTTCCTTTGTAAATCGTCTGATCTTTCTTTATATCTCCTTGTTGAGTTAAAACCTCGGTAAACCGTTGATGACTTTGAGATTTTGGTGGGTCTGTGTCTCCTTGTTTCCGGCTGGTTACAGAGCTGACTATTTGCTGACGGGCCTTTGAGCAGATATGTCCATGCCTCAGCGGTTGGCGGTTGAGGTCGTCGTGGCTCGGATGAGACGTGAAGGTACACTCAGAACAGGAGAGCTTAGTCTGGGAGGATTGGGACCACACTCCTCCCAGGAGTGGTGGTTCATGGTCAGCGCTGCTGCTGTACATGGACTGTGATGGGAACAGAGTTGTAGGTTCTGTTGAGGCTGGAAAATGTGCCCTCTCTATCTCCCTGTATTCTTTGTCTACCAAAGTTCTGTATACCTTTCTCTCACAACACATGTGGACACAGCGTCTTCTGGTCTAGAAGTGGAAGTCTAAAGTAACTTCTCACCTCATATATCTGAGCAGAGTTTTGGTGTGACCTCACTCACAACATAATCGGTTGGCATGCATGCCTAGCAACGCCGATGTGTGCAGGATGCCGCCCCCTCCATAACTGGGCAAGAGTGATGTCATCAATATGACATCATCACCATGATGGCAGAGATCCACATCGAAGCCACGCCATGTGTTTCTCATTTTGTGTGTTTATCATTTACTAATTAGTCAAGTAAATGACAGTTTAAGTTAAGTTTGCGGTACAACACGATGTGGTTTAAAACGTCTCACCAAGCTCAGCAACGGGTGATTATGACGCACCGCTCGTATCAGATATATTGCCAGAATGAACCAAATGTCCAAATCATGGCAGAAATAGTCACTTGTTGATATTCCCATGGTGGCCATCTTTGAAATCCAAGATGGCCGCCTTCTGCCATCTTGATGACGTGGCTCCCCGTCCAAAATGAAACTTATGGTGATGGAGAGCATGTCAGCCGTGTCCACATTTTCCTAAAATCTGGTCCTAAGCAACCTGACTAAATGTATAAAATTGATGATTAAACTTTTTCATTTCACTTCATCAGTGTATGTTGGATTCATGTTAATGTGTATTTTCAGACATTT
>NC_139944.1:18025461-18037961 GCF_963454915.1 Gymnoscopelus microlampas | reverse complement strand
GTGTGAGCGCACGCGTGTGTGAGAGAGGGGGGTGTATTCGTTTAATAAACGATTTGTGTTGGAATGTGTGTGCCTGTTTATAAACTAAAGGTACCCTAAAGTCCTGCCCTGTTGCACACACTGTTTCTCAAATTCTGCCTGCACTGTGTAATTACAGCTTTTGAATATAACATAGATAAGATAAGATAAGATTAGATAAGATAAAATAATAACATAAGATACAACTTCATTGATCCCTGTGGAGAAATTCAGATGTTGTAGCAGCAACAGCAATAAACGCATGTTTGTTATATGGCCTTGTAGATCTACTATTTTTGCCTATTATGGCCAGAATGCGACACAAAAATGTTATTACATTAAATTTGATTACATTTAATTAAATTTAATTTCAATTCAATTCAATTCAATTCAATTCAATTCAATTCAATTCAATTCAATTCAATTCAATTCAATTCAATTCAATTCATGCAACCAGACCACGTTGCTGAAATGTGTTGCTCACATACAGTACAGACTCAGACAAACTGTGGCCTGGCGGAGATAATGAAAGAATATACAAGTAAGTCTCACAACAGTCACCCATAACAAGTATCTGTCATGGTTCTGTAGAGTACATTCCAGTATGTGCAAGTGAGCCATATAGTCGGTCAAAAACCGAACAAAGTAGCTCTTCTCATGTGAGGGTCAGGCTTGGCTGTGGAGCCTAATGGCTACTGGCATAAGGGACTCTCCAAGTCACATGGTGTGCCGGGCAGAGTGGCCATTTGAAATGAGTGAGCTCCGCTCATGACCTTGCACGTGTCTTGGTAAGTTGAAGGCAGTCAGGTGAGAGTGGTGTAGGACAGGCCTAATGATGCCGGGGTTAGCAAACCATCGCTCCAAGCCGGTCCAGAAGGAAGCCAGCCGAGCTCATCATGTTGAAAATAATTAATAACGCATTTAACCCATTAAGACCGGGAACGCATCTGTGTGTCATTTTTAGATTTCTTTGGCTATTCAAAAATAGCAGATCTACGAGCTCATGGCGCGGCACCGAGTGCCGCGCCATGAGCTTGTAGATATGCTATTTTTTTAAATTGTCAACATTTGTGCAAATATTTGAGCATATATATTTTTAAAGGGAACATTTTTGACTCAAATCTTTGCTTCTGGGGTCCCTATTACAAAATATTTTGAGATGGGGTCCGCGGCCAAATTCACATAATTTTGAGTCCTTGACATGAAAAAGTTTGAGAACCACTGATATAGAAACATATGTTTTAAAAAAAAAACTGTAGGATTTTGAAGACATTTGTAGATTCCCCCCAGAAACAAATATTTGAGTCAAAAATGTTCCCTTTAAAAATATATATATGAAAATATGTGCACAAATTGTCACGATTAAAAAAAAAAAAGCTCATAGCGCGGCTTGTAGATCTGCTATTTTTTTTTAATAGCCCAAAGAAATCTTAAAATGACATGCGTTCCCGGTCTTAAAGGGTTAATAAATAGCTCCTGAGCCTCCGATGTACTCTCACCATCTGCTGCGGCATAATTCCCCTCCTTTATTAATGCCAGACAGCCATTAGATGACTATGAAGATGACATAATAATGCATGGCATCGTTCACATGCTATTTGTCTCGTCAAATTCCAATCTGGAGCTGGTGGTTCTTTTTTCCTGGCACTTTTAGCCACCGGAATGATTTGGCAAACAATTTAGGAAAGGCCCCCCCAGTCTTAACCTTGTTAATCAAATGATTTTAATAGAGGTTTTTTTTGCAGCCTTGGCTTGTTCATGCACATGTTAATATGTATTTTTGGACCACTGGTTGTCAGTCAACAAAGTGGTTAATGGTTTTGGTGTTATGCTGTGTGTCATGCTTCCAACAGCAGATGTTCAAGAGTGTTACCCAAACCATAGCCTCGATCTCCAGGCTTTTTTTGTTTAGTTTTGCTCAACAATAAGAGCCTGGACCAGCCTGTTGACGTTCCTGGAATAGGAAGTGTTTCATTTCCCCAACCAACCAGACTGCAGTGGGCGTCGCTCCAAATGTTGTGACGTCAGGGCTCTCATTGCTGCACATTGGGGGAGGAGGAGGGGCATGGGGCGGGGCGGGGCGGGGCGGGTGCTGACGGACAGATCGGTGAACCAATGGGAAATACTCTGAAATACCTACTTGATCCAGCATAAATCATTTAATGTATATGCACTTTGTTTTGAAGGCTAAAATTGATTTTAAGTTCCCTGCAAAAGGCCAAAACATGACAGAAAATGAAATCTAGTGTATAGTGTCCATGCAGCTGCGTCAAGATACTCAGTTCTTGAGCCAGTTGTGCTGTTCTAGGTGGGAGAGGGTTGGGGTAGTAGGGTGCGTGTTAAATGTTAAATACTAGCCCTGTGCACCTGCTGTCAGCCCACAGTCCCCCAGTTAGCCTCTCCCATCATCTTTGCCCTTTAAAAAGGAAATATATACGACATTTAAACTTTGTTAATATACATCTGCGAACGAAGGGTCACCTAAGCGGATTTGCGACTTCTAAGAGGGCTTTGAACATGTTCACACATATACCAGAGAGTTCATTGATCTGATTCTTAAAACTTCACATTGTCCATGGCTGGTCGCTGTGCACTTCAGCTCTGACGTGTAGCTCTATTGGTTCGTACAGTGTACACCAGAGTTCCTATACTGAAGAGATAATGTCTCCCAATCCCAAAGGTTAAATTCTTTAGGCATTCTCACCCCAAGAAGTCAAACAGGTGACTTCTTGGGATGGACAGCCCAAGAAGTCAAACGTTGACTGGAAGGGGGGGGGGGGGGTACGGCACATGTTGACTAGGGGGGATATGAGTTGCGATAACTCGAACGGCGCTGAGTCGGCTCAAAGCGGATTTCGCAAAGCTCGGCACGGCGACTCGCTCGGCGCACGTCTCGCTTGCCGGTGCCTCTCGTGGCAAACGTTTTAACGTTTTAACTGTTTTTAGCGGACCCTTTTACATTTGGGTCTGAGAACTGCACTTCCGCATTCCTGGAGTGCAGAAGTTCCCCGGGAAGGCACTGTTTGACAGGAAGGGATGTCCATCCCAAGAACTCCCAAACGTTTTGGGGGGTTGAGCGTGTGTTGCTTTGGGTTGTTTGAGTTCAGCAGGATGAACCTAAATCTAAAAAGCCGCGCAGTGGCACCGTCTGGACTCTTATATCACAGGTCATGTCACGTCAATCAGTTCATCGGTGGGTTTTGCTTTCTCCCCAGGAGGCTTTTGTTTCCCCTTGCGCGCTTTCAGTAAAAGCAGGAATCTGAAAGGTCTGTGGTTCTATGTGTGTATGTGGGGGGGGGGGGGACAGCCAGTCACTTTGGATTAGACCACGGATGGCAGGCCGTGGAGAAACGAGACCTGTCTCTCCACGGACGTGGAGACGGGAGAAAGCAGTTCCCTTTTTCTTTGGCACTCGTTCTGCGAGCTGGACCTTGAGAGGCATGTGTGTGGATAAGGTAGGGGTGGGGGGGGGGGGGGGGTGTCTGTTACTGGCTAGACGTGGCGCCACAGGAAGATGTCCTTTCAATTTAGGCTAGATAGATTTACATTTACTTTCTGGTAAAGGTTGCGGGGGAAAGTCCCTGAAAGGTGGGGAGGTTTCGGCGGAGCTGAAGTGGGTTATAAGGAAACACTGGAGCGAGACGTGATGTTTTTTTTACTGTGCGTATTGTGTTGTTGTTTGTTTGTTTTGTCTTTTACTGCTTCCATTACAAATCGGCTGCCGTTGAGCCTCTGAAAAGTCTATCATTGTAAAGTTTCTCTTTTTTCTCTTGACTGGCAAGTAAGGTTAGATCTGACGCTCTGGAAAGGGGGCCGCAACAAACCGTGATTGACAGTCCGTCCCCAGTGAGGCAAATAGAGGCTTGAAGAAATGTAATAAGACGTTGGATTGTGTGTGTGTGGGGGGGGGGTGGAGGGGTGGAGGGGTGGCTGGGTGCGAGAAAAAAAAAACCCCTCACCTCTGTCTCTCTGCAGTTTCTTTGAAGTTCTGAAAATCAATGCGCCGGTGGAGTTGTGAAACGCCACGCGCCGGTGAATCATTTATACCATTTTCTCAAACAAAGAAAGTGCTTGAATCCCCTTGCCAACACTTCCTCCCTGCCTCTTTTGAAAGCCTTTTGCCTTTGTAGCTTATGCAACAATACGTGCGTTCCAGAATATATGTGCCATAAATTAACCCGTTGAGACCGGGAACACACCTGTGTCATTTTTGGGCTATTCAAAAATAGCAGATCTACAAGCTCATAGTGCGACACTGAGTGCCGCTATGAGCTTGTAGATAAGCTATTTCTTTTTTATCTTGAACATTTGTGCAAATATATATATATATGTTTTAAAGAGAACATTTTTAACTCCGATCTGTGCTTCTGGGGGGTTCCTGGAACAAGATATTTTGAGATGGGAGTCCGCAGCCAAATACATATCATTTTGGGTGGCCCTTGATGGAAAATTTGGAGCACCACTAATATAGCAACATACGTTTTTTCAAAAAACTTTCAGGATTTAAAAGACATTTGTAGGATACATTATATTCAAAGATTAGCATTTTTCAAAAATAGCAGATCTGCAAGCTCTTAGCGCGGCACCTAGTGCCGCGCTACGAGCTTGCAGATCTGCTATTTTTTTTTAATAGCCAAAAGAAATGACAGAGATGCGTTCCCCGGTCTCGAAGGGTTAAGGTTGACTGGACAAAGCTGGGATTTTGCCCTCACGCTACAAAAGGGTATTATTGCGCATTTACATATTGAGTCATCTGCATGTGCATGGAGCACGAGAGGCGAGGCGCTCTGCGAGCATTCAGGCGGAGTTCCTCTGTGGTTGCCGAGGCCCGGCCTGCTGCTTCAGATAGACTTGTTCCAGCTCACAGCGCTCCTCAGGTCCTTACCCTGCCACGGTGCAGATGGAGGAGAGGAGGAGGAGGAGGAGAGGAGAGGAGAGGAGAGGAGAGGAGAGGAGAGGAGAGGAGAGGAGGAGGAGAGGAGAGGAGAGGAGAGGAGAGGAGAGGAGAGGAGAGGAGAGGAGAGGAGCAAAAGCCACCCCATTCATAGGCTGGCACGGGCATTATCGTGGGCGTACAGATAGTTTACCGTACCACTCTGCGAATGCCGTTTAGAGTTTGTTTTTTGAAAGTTTAGCCCTGCTTTTGGGCCGGATCATAAGGTGCAAGGGAGGAGAAAAAGAGACAAACAAAAAAAAAAGAGAAAAGAGAAAAGAATGCGAGATCCAGGCTATATGCATATATTTCTATTTCCTACTTTGCTTTCCCTAATCAGCAGCCTGCTAAAAGTCAGACTTATGAATATTAATAGCACTCCCCCGCCCGTCCTCCTCCTCCTCCTCCTCATCCCCCTCTCTCTCTCTCTCTCTCTCTCTCTCTCTCTCTCCCCCCCCTTAGTCCCCTGTCCCTTATTCAGCCCACCAGTAATGGGCCAAACGACCTCTAGCGCTCCTAACTCTCCTTCATTACACTCAAAGCCGTTGGTTATTGGGTTGAGGGGGGCTGGTGATGGCAACGTGCCACTATGCTGCCCGGTGGGGTGGGGGGGTGTGGGGGTGGAGCGGGGGCTGGGGGGGGGGATGCACCAGCCCACCACGACATTAACCCATTCAAGCCGGGAAACGCGTCTACAAAATGTCTTCTAAAATCCTAACGGTTTTCTGAAAATTCCGTATAATATCAGTGGTTCTCAAACGTTTTCATGTCAAGGACCACCCAAAATGATATGTATTTGGTCGCGGACCCCCGTCTCAAAATATTTTGTTTGTTTGAGTTACAAATGTTTTCTTTATGGTGGGAAGGGTATGTCTTGGTGTATAGTGGTTGTTTTTTGTCTCTCTTATGTTATGTTTTTTTTTGTTTTGTGTCTTCTGTTCTGTTTGTGATCATGTACGTCTTGTATTTTAAAACGAAAAAAGCGAATAGAAATATTTAAAAAATAAATAAATAAATAAATCGCTTTAAAAAATGTATATATTCAAAGTTTTGCACAAAATTAATGTTCATGATTTAAAAAAAAAAAGCAGATCTACAAGCTCATAGCGCGGCGCCGAGTGCCGCGCTATGAGCTTGTAGATCTGCTATTTTTTTTAAATAACCAAAGTATAAAATAACGGCTATAGCTGAAAATCTAAAAATGTCACAGATGCGTTCACAGATCCCGGATTGAATGGGTTAAACTCTTCGATTGAACCCTCCCGGGGCCCCTCACTGCCAAAAATCATAAACAGAAAAAGTGTTTGCATATCTGAAACCTTCATTTGCATATTTGAAACGGCACAGGATGAAATGCGATCGCTTTGATGGCGCATGCTGTGTTATGTTTTGTTTTTCTCCAGTCAACACTAAAAAAAAAGATACTCCCCACCCCCCCCAAAAAATGGGATGTTTTAACATCACGGATTTCATCACGATGGGAGAGGCACTTGCATACGTTGTCACACATTTTTGTTCATGGTATATAGGCCTACCGTCTCTGTTGGGTGGAAACATATCATATGTCATATAAGCATGTCCAAAACTGCTATTTTTTAGGATTCAAATTAAAAAATATCCAAAGTAGCAGATTTACAAGCTTGAAACGCGTCGCTTCGCGCTGCGTTTCGAGCTGCGTTTCGAGCTGCGTTTCGAGCTTGTAGATCTGCTACTTTTGATATTTTTGTCTGACGCTGTAGTCAATAAATCAATTCAATCTTTATTTCAGACCCAAGGGAGATCCACATCACAATAAAAACAATACAATAAAAAAAAAAAGAAATACAATAAAAACACTTCCACCATGTTCAGTTTCGAACGTACAGACGCGCGCCAATGGTTCCACAGTCCAGAGGAGAACCTGACAGAACTACGCGTAGGGTTAGTTATGACAGCAATGATGTCATTTACTGACTCAGACGCCCTACACATACATCTATGATCAAGTAGGGCGTTCATTTACGGGAAAAAAACGCAAAAAAGTTAAAATATGGACATAGGAGGTTTCAAATTCAAAAACATCAAAAGTAGCAGATCTACAAGCTGGCTTCGCGCCGCGTTTTGAGCTTGTAGATCTGCTACTTTTGATGTGTTGGTGTGACGCTGTAGTATGAACAAGTAGGGCGTTAATTTACGGGAAAAAAACACAAAAAGTTAAAATATGGACATAGGAGGTTTCTGCCCGACGACAACGATATATTCTTCATGCACTGGGAGAGTGTAACAACTCTGTGCTGTGGAGCCCAACGAGTCCAGACATTAGTGCTTTGATAAGAATAACAACGATATGAAGGGATAACCATTTCCAATGTGGTTCAACAAACTACAAAGACAAGGTCCCCTTGGAACGGTGCAGGCGAGGGGGAAGACAACAAAAAAAAGGCAGGAAAATGGCCTCCTGCAGTTTTGCATGCTATTGAGCGAACCCCCAGAAGGAAAAAAAAAAACCCAGCAGCGTTCGCTCGCTCTGCCAGGGGAGACGGCGGGGAAATCAAGAGAGTGATGCGTGTTCAAGCAAATTGATCCTATCTGAAATGGCTCAGGAAACTTTAGCCGGGATCAAAGCCGACGCTAAGGCGCTCAGATCACCCAGTGAAAAGGCGGGAGCGGGCAGGGGGGGGGGGAGAACAGGGAGGGAGTGTCTTGTCCCATCTAATTACACATTTCAGACAGCATAGCCACCAATTACCTCCCCCTCAGTAGCATCGTGCCCTTCGCGCGACCGCAAGGGCTGATGTGTGACGAAACTTAGCTGGTGATTGGAACCTCTCAAGTTTGATGTACATACTCCTGACATATCTGGTCACCAGTGGTGTAAAGTAACTAAGTACATTTACTTAAGTACTGTACTTAAAGTAATTTTTTTTAGGTATTGTGTTTTACTTTACGGGAGTATTTCCAATTTTCAGTACTTTTATTTCTATTCCACTACATCTCGGAGGCAAATGTTGTACTTTTTACTCCACTACAATTATTTGAAAACTTTAGTTACTAGTTGCTTGTAGATTTGGATTATTATTACAATATATTAACCACTTCAGCCCTATATACTGTACATTTTGGCTCACAATGCGTCGCGATGCATTGTTTATACTTTTACTCAAGGACATTTTGATTTTGAAATTTTGATTTTTTTTCTGACTTTTACTTATTTCTACATTGCAGTATTGATACTTTTACTGAAGTAAGAAATGTGAGTACTTTTTCCACCTCTGCTGGTCACTGAGAATGCAAGGTGCGGTCAAGGTGAGGGGGGAATAACTTTTTTCCTTTCTCCAATATATTTCCATTTCTCAATTTGGTTTCATGTATGAGACTTTTTGTTTATTCTTTTTATTTTGTATTTTTTTTAAATCATTTTAATGTAGTTTTCTGTGAGGCACCCGTTGCAAATGATTGCTTTAAAAAGCCCCATACAAAATAGCTCATATTATTATAAGTATAGGCTACACAAGGCCTGATCGGGCCTCAAAGACATTTTCACCAGAAAACATTAACTATGGCCTTTGGGATGCTGACTCCCGTGTTGTGTGACTGTCAGGGATTTGCTTTTTTTCGGTACGGCGGGGCAATTTCAGGAGATTCCCTCCAGAGGGTATAACAGCCCAATCACAGGCCTGTCTTTGCCTCGGGGTGCCTGTTAGCCAGGTTAGCACATAGGGGCCGCTTGTTCAGTAGTCAGAGTGACCACTGCTCCATGCTTAGGACTCGGGGCAAGGTTCTATGTTAAAAAGCAGTCAGGCAGTCCTCTACCTTCACGCCGGTGACCCGCATGCCCTCGGGCCATTTTGGGGAAAAGTGCACACAACCAAAAATATCAACACTTACACGTTCTGAAAGCACTATGAGGGGTTAGGGAGGGGAGATGGTGTGAACGGTGACTTGTGCAGACAGAGGCATACTGATTTCAAATGTCATTGTCTTTCCGCTAAAAGGGCACAGGGCGAATATGGCACTCTGCTCTTTTCCTTTCAGATATGATAAAAAATGGATGACATGATTAAAAACAATGGCTTTTTACGGCGTGGCACAGCACAGTAATGAACTATAAAATGGGAAATTTCATCTTAGCCCCATCACTCTGTTAAAGAACCAGTCGGGGCACCATCTGCCAGAATGTACCCTTGGAGTGAATGGAGGAGAAACGCAAACGATAACTGCCGGAGGATCCATTGCACATCAGTGTTTTTTTGCAGAATGTGCCAAAGATTGACCCTCTGCGGAAAAAAGAAGGAAAAACAAAAATCAATATCTCACTTTATAATTACTATATCCACTGAGTGTTAATGCCAGAAACCATTGCAGTGTGAACGACGTTGTGAACTCTTGGCTCCGCGATTGCCGTTTCAACGCTGTTCCATGATGCTCTTAACTCCTAAGTCATTATTATTCCATTATCAAACCGATTCCCAAACACAAACCAATGTAGCTTGTACACAGCCATTAGATTGGGCTTAACCCCGCCGCCTGGTTCCTAGAAACAGGGCCCGAGGCTCCATTTAAGAACTCCTTCCCCCTAATATTAGCACCCGGCTATAAAACAGTCATTCATGCTTTGTCAAACAGCCCAGATGCAGACTCTCTAAAACCCCTCTTAAACCATTCAATCCTGGGAACGCATCTCTGTCGTTTTTTAGATTTCTTTGGCTATTCAAAAATAGCAGCTGCTATTTTTGGAAAAACTTGCTATCTGTAGTTCACTTTTTCATGTCAAGGACCCCCACAATTATGTGTTTGGCCGCCGATGCCCATCAAAATATGTTAACCCCCCAGAAGCAAAGATTTGAGTTAAAAATGTTGTTTCCAAAAATGTATGTACAAAAATACATGGGGTGGCAGTGGCTCAGGGGTAGAGTGGCCGGGTAGAGTGAACTGGAAAACGTAATGTTCCTAGTTCGATCCCGGGTTGGGGGGCTCCCCCAGAGTTAGAGTCGAAGTGTCCTTGAGCAAGATGCTGAACCCCTAATTGCTCCTGATGAGCAGGTTGGTGCCTTGCATGGTTTCCTCCTCCATCGGTGTATGAATGTGTGTGAATGGGTGAATGTAATGCACAATCTATGTAAAGCGCTATATAATTGCACCATTTACCATTTATATGAATTCAAAGATTTGCACAAAATTATTTTTCTAAAAATATCAGATTTGCAAGCTCATAGCGCGGCACTTGGTGCCTAAAATGAGACACAGGTGCGTTCCCGGTCTTAATGGGTTAAAGTACAATTTCAACACAAGCGAATAGAAAAAGATAAAGAGGGTGTTTAGTCAGTCGGTGGCACATGGGTGGGTGTGGGGTGTGTGAGGGGGGCTTAAGGGTCTTAAGCCTCAGATACATTGTGCCAAACCGCCTGATTTCTTATCTATTATTTATTTATTTATTGTTTATCTCACTTTTTTATCGTCTTCAATTTTTCGTTGCCCAGATATTATTCTGCAACAACTGAAGCAACGATTATAGTGGTTCTCAAAGTCCCCCCCCCCCCCCCCCCCCCCCCCCCCCGCCAGGGGTCCTTGGCGGGGGGAGGTTCCAAGGGGTCCCCAGCAATAGCATCACAATCATTTTAATCACTTAATCCATATTTCATTTGTTGGCTATTCAAAACTAGTAGATCTACAAGCTCACAGTGTGTCACTTCATGTTGGGCTGCGGGCTTGTATTGAAAAATATCAAAAATGTTTGGAAAATGTTGAATGATTTTCTTTTTACATAAATCATCTCTTCTGGGGGTCCCTGGCACAAGGGGTCCTTAGCCAACTACATCAATTCGGGGGTCCTTGATAGGAAAAAGTTAGAGAACCAGTGGATTATACCATGGGTAGACTATGGGTGATTCAGTCTGAAGGCCGGTGCACAGTGGGGCTCATGTGTCTCAGTGTCAACTCATCCTTGTTTGCTTCTAATGTGTACGGCACGCTGATCCATCACTCACACAGCAGCTCTGTGCCTGTTGTTCACTCTGGCAAACTTTACATGGTCATTGTCTGAGTCTGAGAGAAATATGTTGCAAACTGGGAGCATCAGTTACTCAAATAATCGTTGAAACACTGCTAAATATAGAGATAGTGTATATGTATGTGTAGCCTAATTAAGCTAATGTTAGCTGACTGGTAATTGATCAGACTCATAATGGTGCAGGCATGAATTAGTATGTTTTATTCTTCCTTGGCTTCTAATGTCATGTCAGTTGTGGTTTGTTGTTTTATTTGTTTGGTCATACTGTTCAAATGTATGCGTTTTCTTTTCAGCATCCATGGCATTTCATAATAGAGTGTTCACATTCAGATAGCTGTAAATTGCTGTACTGTTGTATTCAGCCCTGGAAATCAGTTTAGGGGCAAGGCCAATGCCAGGGCAGGCCATGAAATAAAGCAATGATTTGAAGTCCATGGAAATAATCAATTGTAATTATGAAATGAATGCATTAAGTTGTTTAGTCACTGGATTAGTTTGGAGATGGGCATGGGGGTAGTTAAGAATATAGAATCTCTACAAAAGACAGTGGTGTTTAAAAAAAACTGTATTGACAGTATGCAGTGGTGTAAAGTAACTAAGTACATGTACTCAACTACAGTACATAAGTACAATTTTGAGGTATTTTTTTACTTTACTGGAGTATTTCCACTTTTCAAAACTTTTACTTCTACTCCACTAAATGGTAAATGTTGCACTTTTACTCACTACAATTATTTGAAAACTTAAATTAATTACTTTGTAGATTTGGATTATTATTATAAAACACACTAACCACTTAAGCCCTATATATATTTCGGCCATTGGAAAATTGTAGATCTACAAGCTCACAATGCATCACGATAAACACATTGTGAGCTTGTAGATCGGCTAGTTTTAAAAGATTTTTAATACATTTTGAACTTGTGAAATGGGACATTCTGCACAATAAGTACTTTTACTTTCGGTACTTTAAGTACAGTATATCTTACTTTTATAATTTTTATCCCACGATTTTGTAACCCTTATTTTTCACCCGGTGCCAATTTTCTAAGTGATCCTGGGCACTACACTCCCCTCACCAGCCTAGGGAGGCCAGGGCCGAGCTCATGCCTCCTTCAATGCATGAGAGCCAACTGACCTTCTTGTCACCTGACAGGAGGGAGTTTCCCTGGTTGGACGTAGCGCGTGGAAGGAACACGTTATTCCAACCAGTTCCCTTCCCCTCCATGGTAACCGTCTTCCATGCCGACATCTCGCAACTCCGACTAGTGGCTTCCGCGTGCGGTTAGGGTTAGGGTGAGGGTTAGGTATAGGGTTCGTTAACGTCGGAAAGGCGACATGTCGGAAAGCCGCCATGTAACCCCCTCCATCAGGCGCCCCGGCTGTCATGGGGGAGGAGTTTAGTGACCAGGATTACTACATGTTTTTGTGAGGGTATCAACTACCCTGAGAGACACGGGGAGAACATGCAAACTCCACACAGAGTGGGCCCTTTCGCCAACCCCACCTAGGGTATGGGCGCTGATGACGCGGAGGAGGAGACACGCCCCCAGCGCCCAC
>NC_139944.1:18002961-18020461 GCF_963454915.1 Gymnoscopelus microlampas | reverse complement strand
AGAAAGTGACAAATACCCAAGTCATTAGAAATGACATATAATTAAAATTACAAAGGTTACACAGTAAACTAATGCACCTCGAATTGATAGCCTATATCTGAGTATATATACCCTGGTGTTGGGTAGGAGTAGGACAACTACTGGTTGTGAATAAAGTTATTTGAAGCAGACCTTCAAATCACGGATTGGTAACACTTTACAATAATGACCCGTTATAAAGCATTTATAAACGTTTATAAGTAGTTTGTAAACTATTAGCAAATCATTAACAACCTGTTTGTTGACATTCGTAAATGATTACTAAAACCTTTATAACTACGGTTACAAATCATCTATAAACGTATTAGTAACTATTCATGAATAAGCCATGTATAATACATCTGTAAATGATTATTAAATCATTTGTAACTGATGTTACATAATATATACAAGCTATTGGTAGCTTGTTCATGTTTAACATATGCTTTGTTAAACATTCCTAAAGTATCTATAAATCCTTAGTACATGTTATTATGTGCCCTACAGTAAAGTGAAGACAGTTCATCATTTATGACTGTCTGTTAATGTGGACTTTCTCCTTACCTGTTGCAAACTACCTGGCTTTCATGAATGCAGACACCAAACAATTACTAGAATTATCATTCATGTTAAGCAAATGATGCGTAAGACATTCGTAAAGAGTATTTAAACCATTTGTGGTGTTAGGGACCAAAAAAGTCACTACAAAGTACTACCAATCAACTCTTAATTGCCTGAAACGTACTCCTAACAGGTTTTTGAGGGGACGATTTTGGCCTCCACACTTAGTGATTATTTTGGATTTAACTTTCGTTTCGGTGGTGACCAACTTTCGCTTCGGTAGTTTGATTACAAAATGTAAGTTGTGTAAAAAATAATCTGACTATACTAAGTTGTTATTTGTTTGTTTAAGTCAGGCTATACTCTACTCAGAGTCATAAGTTTACAAAATTTACTAATGTACAGTGAACGTCTGTGCGGTTTGTCTTCATCACTGAAAATAACGTACATGTAAACTGATGTCATGTGCAGTTGGGGTGAAGAAACACAACCATTTCACTCCTAATAATACCTATTTGATTTGACATCCTGACTTGCTGCTGTAGCTGAGGCTTGAACCTGTTACCTGCGGCTCACTAGTCAGTGACTCTATCCATTCACCTACAGCTGTTTCCTTGGAATCTGCGGTTCTGAAACGTTTTGTTGTCAACCCCCCAAATTGACATGTATTTGGGCAGTGGACCCCAATGTGAAAAGATGTAGTGTCAGGGCCCCCCATGAAAAAGATTTATATTTATGCTGTAACACATTTTTTTTAAAGTTATTTGTCTTGTTTGTTGTTCAAGTCAAAGCACCAGGAAGGCTGTACTTGTCAGCCGTCTGTTAGCTCAATGGGTTGAGACGCAGTATTCATGATCCAGAGGCCATGAGTTCAAATCCCATTGATGTCTTTCCTATGATTCTTTCCTTTGCAGACTGGCTTCCAGAAGATCAACTGAAAACTACCAGGAAGGCTATATTTGTCATCCAACTGTTAGCTCAATGGGTTGAGACGCAGTATACATGATCCAGAGGCCATGAGTTCAAATCCCATTGATGTCTTTCCTATGATTCTTTCCTTTGCAGACTGGCTTCCAGAAGATCAACTGAAAACTACCAGGAAGGCTGTACTTGTCAGCCATCTGTTAGCTCAATGGGTTGAGACGCAGTATACATGATCCAGAGGCCATGAGTTCAAATCGCACTGGTGTCTTTACTGTGATGCTTTCCTTTGCAGACTAACTTCTATAAAAACAAGTTAAAACCACCAGGAAACCTGTAACTCTCAGCCAACAGCTTAGCTCAACTGGTAGAGCGTCTGTCCAATAACTTGACTTGACTTGAGTGGGTTCGATTCCCACTCGAGTCAAGTGTCCCCGGTAACTTGAGGCAATGGATAAATTGACTGATATCCTTAGTGATGCTTCCCTTTGCAGATTAACTTATAGAAAAACAAGTTAAAACCACCAGGAAACCTGTAACTCTCAGCCAACAGCTTAGCTCAACTGGTAGAGCGTCTGTCCAATAACATGACTTGACCTGACTTGAGTGGGTTTGATTCCCACTCCGAGTCATGTGTCCCCGGTAACTTGGGGCAACGGATAAATTGACTGATATTCTTCGTGATGACCCTCTATCTATCTCAGTAACTGAGACCGAATTGGCCAGATTCGGTTTCAGTTACTAAGGTGGTGACTGGATTTGAACCAGGACACTCCTACAAGTTATTCTACGGATATCAGTCAATTTATCCGCTGCTCCAATTTACCGGGGACTTGACGTTAGTGGGAATCGAACCCAGGACCGCTCTGTCCTGGGTTGAACTGGATTTGAACCAGCACACTCCTACCAGTTATTCTTCGGATATCAGTCAATTTATCCGTTGCCCCAAGTCACCGGGGACACTTGCCTCGAGTGGGAATCGAACCCACTCAAGTCAAGTCAAGTCATGTTATTGGACAGACGCTCTACCAGTTGAGCTAAGCTGTTGGCTGAGAGTTACAGGTTTCCTGGTGGTTTTAACTTGTTTTTCTAGAAGTTATTCTGCAAAGGGAAGCATCACAGTAAAGACACCAGTGGGATTTGAACTCATGGCCTCTGGATCATGTATACTGCGTCTCAACCCATTGAGTTAACAGATGGCTGACAAGTACAGCCTTCCTGGTAGTTTTCAAATGATCTTCTGGAAGCCAGTCTGCAAAGGAAAGAATCATAGGAAAGACATCAATGGGATTTGAACTCATGGCCTCTGGATCATGGATACTGCGTCTCAACCCATTGAGCTAACAGATGGCTGACAAGTACAGCCTTCCTGGTAGTTTTCAGTTGATATTCTGGAAGCCAGTCTGCAAAGGAAAGAATCATAGGAAAGACATCAATGGGATTTGAACTCATGGCCTCTGGATCATGAATACTGCGTCTCAACCCATTGAGCTAACAGATGGCTGACAAGTATAGCCTTCCTGGTAGTTTTCAGTTGATCTTCTGGAAGCCAGTCTGCAAAGGAAAGAATCATAGGAAAGACATCAATGGGATTTGAACTCATGGCCTCTGGATCATGTATACTGCGTCTCAACCCATTGAGCTAACAGTTGGATGACAAATATAGCCTTCCTGGTAGTTTTCAGTTGATCTTCTGGAAGCCAGTCTGCAAAGGAAAGAATCATAGGAAAGACATCAATGGGATTTGAACTCATGGCCTCTGGATCATGAATACTGCGTCTCAACCCATTGAGCTAACAGATGGCTGACAAGTACAGCCTTCCTGGTGCTTTGACTTGAACAACAAACAAGACAAATAACTTTAAAAAAAATGTGTTACAGCATAAATATAAATCTTTTTCATGGGGTGCCCTGACACTACATCTTTTCACATTGGGGTCCACTGCCCAAATACATGTCAATTTGGGGGGTTGACAACAAAACGTTTCAGAACCGCAGATTCCAAGGAAACAGCTGTAGGTGAATGGATAGAGTCACTGACTAGTGAGCCGCAGGTAACAGGTTCAAGCCTCAGCTACAGCAGCAAGTCAGGATGTCAAATCAAATAGGTATTATTAGGAATGAAATGGTTGTGTTTCTTCACCCCAACTGCACATGACATCAGTTTACATGTACGTTATTTTCAGTGATGAAGACAAACCGCACAGACGTTCACTGTACTTTAGTACATTTTGTAAACTTATGACTCTAAGTAGAGTATAGCCTGACTTAAACAAACAAATAACAACTTAGTATAGTCAGATTATTTTTTACACAACTTACATTTTGTAATCAAACTACCGAAACGAAAGTTGGTCACCACCGAAACGAAAGTTAAATCCGAAATAATCACTAAGTGTGGAGGCCAAAATCGTCCCCCCAAAAACCTGTTAGGAGTACGTTTCAGGCAATTTAGAGTTGATTGGTAGTACTTTGTAGTGACTGTTTTGGTCCCTAACACCACAAATGGTTTACATACTCTTTACGAATGTCTTACGCATCATTTGCTTAACATGAATGATAATTCTAGTAATTGTTTGGTGTCTGCATTCATGAAAGCCAGGTAGTTTGCAACAGGTAAGGGGAAAGTCCACATTAACAGACAGTCATAAATGATGAACTGTCTTCACTTTACTGTAGGGCACATAATAACATGTACAAAGGATTTATAGATATTTGTCTCCGCCAGGCCGATAGGCATGGCGAGAGAGTATGTTTTACCCTCCGTCCGTCCGTCCGTCCGTGTGTCCGTCCGTCCGTCCGTCCGTCCTTCTGTCTGCGACCAGCTAATCTCCGCCACTGTTGGCCCGATCGCTGTGAAACTGCACACACACACTCCCTGGATGCCACAGCAGAACCTCTGCCCCACATTTTTCAGATCAGCCTGTCATAGCGCCACCATGAGGCCGACTTTTGCAAAACACATTTTTAAATGTTACTCCTACAGATTTTCTCCAAATAACACACAAATCGGTACACAGCATCTCTATAACCATGTGATCAACACGGATCTGTCCGATTTTCCATATTCCATCCTGATTGGCTAAGATTGGCTTTCAAAGTTAGCAGGATTGGTTCATTTTGAACAAAATGCTTCAAATCATGAATGCAGCATGCACTTTCCGTGCAATTTTCCACGTACATTCCCACTTGGCCCAGGAAGAATTGTCACTTGAAAACTTTCAAATCAGCCTCATGGTGGCGCTATAACAGGCCGATTCACGTTTTTAGCTATAACTGCACCGATCTGCGTGCAACTTTGCATGCACACTCCTTAGAGGCCAAGGAAAAACCTTTGCCGTGCATTTTTCACATATGCCTTTTAGAGCGCCACCAGGAGGCTGAGTTTTGAAAAACACATTTTTTGCTCTTACTCCTTCAGATTCTGTTAAAAAATCACGCAAATCGGTACACAGTCTCTCTATAGTCATGTGATCAAGATGGATGTGTCCGATACTTCATATTCTATCCTACTTGGCTAACATTGGCTTCTAAAGTTTGCAGGATAGGTCCGCTTTGAACAAAATTCCTCAAATCATGAACGCAGTGTGCGATTTCTGTGAAATTTTGCACACACATTCCCACTAGGCCGAGGAAGAAATGCCACCCTTTTCACATTGGCCTATTATAGCGCCACCAGGAGGCCATAATAACCTAGCTGACCTGGCGGAGACTTGTGCTCCGAGGAGCACTTTTTCTAGTTTAGGAATGTTTTACAAAGCATGTTAAACATGAACAAACACATTAACAGACAGTTGTAAATGATGAACTGTCTTCACTTTACTATAGGGCACATAATAACATGTACTAAGGATTTATAGATACTTTAGGAATGTTTAACAAAGCATATGTTAAACATGAACAAGCTACCAATAGCTTGTATATATTATGTAACATCAGTTACAAATGATTTAATAATCATTTACAGATGTATTATACATGGCTTATTCATGAATAGTTACTAATACCTTTATAGATGATTTGTAACCGTAGTTATAAAGGTTTTAGTAATCATTTACGAATGTCAATAAACAGGTTGTTAATGATTTGTTAATAGTCAGGGGTGCACATAACTTTTTAGGTCTGGTACGCAGAAGAGCACCTGGACATGTGACTTGGTGCGCATGGCGCCCGTCCCGTTTTGTCAACGGGGGGGGGGGGGGGGGGGGGGGGGCGAGAAAAAAAGCTTCTAAATTCCGCCGATTTTCGCCGTTTTTTTTTCTCACGCTGTTAGATAAAGCCCCCAAGGTTGGTGCCCTGTGCTGCTGCGCTGATTTTATCCGCCAGATTGGGACGTTCACGGCATATTTTGCACCATTACGGTGCGTTCATCATCGGTGACGAGTGCCTCTAACAGCCGCTGCTGGCTGCGTGCACGCAGCGAGGCAATGCGAGGCGACGCGAGTCATATCTCTACCCCTGCGCCTAATGGCTGTACATGGGGCCGACGGGTGCTTTAGAGTGATTGTGTGAGTGTGGCTTCAGGAAGTAAATTCCTAGCCTCGATCTCCAGGCTTTTATTTTTTAGTTTTGCTAAAAAATAAAAGCTTGGAAATTCCTGTCCCAGCTGTTGGTGCGCAAAAGCGCCTCGCGTCGTCTGATGTGGTGCGCATTTTTTATTTTGGGTGCGCATGCGCACCTGCGCACCAGTTATGTGCACCCCTGTTAATAGTCTACAAACTGCTTATAAACGTTCATAAATGCTTTAGAATGGGTCGTTACAAATGATTTAATAATATTTTTTCAGATGTATATAAATGGCTTATTCATGAATAGTTCACTACTTACTAATACTTTACAAATGATTTGTAACTGTAGTTATAAAGGTTTTAGTAATCATTTACAAATGTCAACAAACAGGTTGTTAATGATTTGTTAATAGTCTACAAACTACTTATAAACGTTAATAAATGCTTTATAACGGGTCATTATTGTAAAGTGCTACCGTTGCCATCTTCACCACTTAAAGGTAGGGTGAGTGATTTTCTTCGGTTAAAATAAGTGTTACACAGCTCTATATTCTGATAGAACTCATTGCTATAGAGTGTTTGTTCAGTAACAGGTGTCTCCACGTCACTTCAGTTTCATTAAACAGAAGGTCGGGATACAAATTGTATCCAATCAGAATAAAGAACTCAGACAGGATATAGATTAAACAAGTGAAATTGGAACAAATTACACAATTAAATTAGCAGACAAAATTGGAAGTGGAACACTATAAAAAATTAAGCTGGTGCATGGGCACTCTCTCCTGATTGGCTGACATTTTGCAACCCACCTGAAAATGTGTGTCTGTCCATCTTGGATTTCAAAGATGGCCACCATGGGAATATCAACAAGTGACTATTTCTGCCATGATTTGGACATTTGGTTAATTCTGGCAATATATCTGATACGAGCGGTGCGTCATAATCACCCGTTGCTGAGCTTCGTGAGACGTTTTAAACCACATTGTGTTGTACCGCAAACTTAACTTAAACTGTCATTTACTTGACTAATTAGTAAATGATAAACGCACAAAATGAGAAACACATGGCGTGGCTTCGATGTGGATCTCTCCCGTCATGGTGATGATGTCATATTGATGACATCACTCTTGCCCAATTATGGAGGGGGCGGCATCCTGCACACATCGGTGTTGCTAGGCATGCATGGCAACCGATTATGTTGTGAGTGAGGTCACACCAAAGCTCTGCTCAGATATATGAGGTGTGAAGTTACTTTAGACTTCCACTTCTAGACCAGAAGATGCTGTGTCCACATGTGTTGTGAGAGAAAGGTATACAGAACTTTGGTAGACAAAGAATACAGGGAGATAGAGAGGGCACATTTTCCAGCCTAAACAGAACCTACAACTCTGTTCCCATCACAGTCCATGTACAGCAGCAGCGCAGACCATGAACCGCCACTCCTGGGAGGAGTGTGGTCCCAATCCTCCCAGACTAAGCTCTCCTGTTCTGAGTGTACCTTCACGTCTCATCCGAGCCACGACGACCTCAACCGCCAAACGCAGAGGCATGGACATATCTGCTCAGAGGCCCGTCAGCAAATAGTCAGCTCTGTAACCAGCCGGAAACAAGGAGACACAGACCCACCAAAATCTCAAAGTCATCAACGGTTTACCGAGGTTTTTAGTCAACCAGGAGATGTAAAGAAAAATCAGACGATTTACAAAGGAACGAAAACTCACATCTGTAAACAGTGTCACAAAAGTTTCAGTGGGTCAGGTTATCTGAACAGACACCAGCGTGTCCACACTGGAGAGAAACCTTTCCACTGTAAACAGTGTGACAAGAGTTTCAGTGAGTCGGGTAGTCTGAACAGACACCAGCGTATTCACACTGGAGAGAGACCTTTCTACTGTAAACTATGTGACAAGAGTTTCAGTGACTTAGGTAATCTGAAAACACACCTGCGTATTCACACCGGAGAAAAACCTTTCTACTGTAAACAGTGTAACAGGAGTTTCAATCAGATAAGTAACCTGAAGACACACCAGCGTGTCCACACCGGAGAAAAACCTTTCCACTGTAAACAGTGTGACAAGAGTTTCAATGACTTAAGTAATCTGAAGACACACCAGCGTATTCACACTGGAAAAAAACCTTTCCACTGTAAACTATGTGACAAGAGTTTCAGTGAATTAGGTAATCTGACGAGACACCAGCGTATCCACACTGGAGAAAAACCTTTCTACTGTAAACTATGTGACAAGAGTTTCAGTGTCTTAGATAGTCTTAAGAAACACCAGCGTATCCACTCTGGAGAAAAACCTTTCCACTGTAAACAGTGTGACAAGAGTTTCAGTTTCTTAGATAGTCTTAAGATACACCAGCGTATCCACACTGGAGAAAAACCTTTCTACTGTAAACAGTGTGGCAAAGGTTTCAGTGTCTTAGATAGTCTTAAGAAACACCAGCGTATCCACACTGGAGAAAAACCTTTCTACTGTAAACTATGTGACAAGAGTTTCAGAGGTCATCTGAAGAGACACCTGCGTGTGCACACTGAAGAAAAACCTTAAAAGTTTCAGTAGGTCAGATAGGGTGCCAGCATTTTTTCATAACAACTTACGTTGGGTGCCAGCATTCTCCCCATTGACTGCGCTTTGCTGTTTAAAGCTTTAGACTCCACGACGAGCAAATCCACGTAAAAAAAAGCATCCATTCATGTTGAGCAAGGACCCTGGCTACAGCCTGGAACCATAACATTTCACTCGCAAGTTACAACGGGGGGGGGGGGGTCGCGCATGACCGGTTTTCACCACCGGAAACGGATTCGGAGATATAGGCGTTTTAAAGAAGGAAATAGACAGGAAGCGGATGGAAGCCATGTTTTTGTTTTCGGTGATCTATCTGGCCCTTCCTTCTCAAGATCACAATGGGTACTCCCAGAGCTGCTCTAGCCCCGCCCGTGCGGAGAAAAAAAAAGAAGAAAAAAAAGACTGAAATCACGGTTCAGACCGTGAACGGCACCAGAGCGCTACTACGTGAAAACACGGTTCAGACCGCGATAGGCACCCGATGTGTTAAGACACACCAGCATTTGTGAAACATGTATGATGATGATCCATAATGATCTCACAGAGCATTCCCATCCACGCTGGAGGCTAATACTGTATAACCAAACAAGACCAGGAGACCTGGTTCTGCCAGACCCAGACTTCACATGACGTGTCAGCCTGTGTCTATGCCCAGGTATGGACGAAACTTTTATGGCTGGGGCCTAAGGACAAAGGGGGCATGCCCATGTATGGAGAAAACAGGTACAAAGTTGCCAGACCCCCTGGGTCTGGCAACAACAATCAGGCTGTTAATGCATGCTTACAGAGAGAGAGGAGCAACGATCCGGTGGGAGGTTACCATAATGCTACATTTATGCACGTACCGCATGCTGCAGAAATACAAGGTTATCCAGTTTTAAAGGTGTCCTACCACTAACAAAGATGAAAAAGATGTAAATATGCATTGCTAGAATGAACATATTTATTTGATCTTGGTACAAACAAAAAACAAGTGGTATTCTCAATAGCTTAAATGCATTCCTTGACACCAAGATTAACCTTCTAAATGGCTTGGAAGCCGAGATATTGGCACTTATAGCTATTACATGGTGGCCATCTTTGAAATCCAAGATGGCCGCATT
Organism: Gymnoscopelus microlampas; assembly: GCF_963454915.1. Classification (NCBI taxonomy): domain Eukaryota; kingdom Metazoa; phylum Chordata; class Actinopteri; order Myctophiformes; family Myctophidae; genus Gymnoscopelus; species Gymnoscopelus microlampas. The sequence continues at coordinate 18,010,777 of NC_139944.1, read as the reverse complement.
CCGCCATCTTGATGATGTGGCTCCTACCAAATATTTAAAGTAATGGTGATGGGGAGCATGTGGAAAGAATCTGGTGCTTTTGTTCGCTGTGTCCACATCTGGACCTAAGCGACCTGACAGAAGGATTGATTCTCAATAGCTTTATCAAATTCCTTGACCTCAAAAATAAATATTTTGACACCAAGATTGAACTTCGAAGTGGCTTGGAAGCCGAGATATTGGCAATCATAGATATTACATGGTGGCCATCTTTGAAATCCAAGATGGCCGCCTTCTGCCATCTTGATGACGTGGCTCCCCGTCCAAAATGAAACTTATGGTGATGGAGAGCATGTAGAAAAAAAATAGCGCTTTTGTCAGCCCTGTCCACATTTCTTTGCTAACAGCCCTGACTAATAGCAATGATTACTATCAGAATATAGTGCTTTAACCTTTTAACAAAAAAACTTTCGTTTTAACCAACAAATATCACTTACTGCATTTGTAGAGTTGTGTTTTCACTATTTTATTCTAAATGTTTGAAAGTTAGTGACATGCCCAGAATACTGTTGAAAGGTCCAGGTTGAAAGTGGTTTGTTGTAGTTTGGACATCGTTGCAATTACCTCTCTCCATCTGAGGAGGGAGACAACGGACATAACACTTGGGGAATGCAGCTTTAACTTTTGATGCAAACCATCATTCGTTGGGCTTCTCTCTATTTGCAATAAGCTTAAAGCCAGCTGTGAGGCATATCTGTAAAGTGGTCTAACTTGTCTTCAGCCTGAGTAATATCCAGTTCAGAGTTTTTGATGTGAACCATATTAACCTAAGATCAAGACTATTAGGAATGCACGCGCAGTGATGCAACTCTCTTACAAAATGTACAGAAAAGCCTGATTTATCCTATTAAGTATTAACTCTTTCACTACCAGAAAAAATAGATAAATTAATCACCCAGTGCCAGCGATTTTTCAATTTTCTTACCTTTTTAAGTAGTCACAGAATATTTATCTTTAGTATGATCGATCCCCTGATGGTTGGTAATCACGCAGGGTTTCACTGTGCTTCCGTGAGAAAAAAAAGTCATTGCGACCCCCCGGTTGCTTGTTGAATATAGCTCGCCTCGTCAAAAGTGCAGTGAGGAAAAAAAGTTACAGCCGTTTCCCCAAATAGGCAAACCAGGAAGGGAATGGTGGTGGGGATCTTTCGATCATGTGATCTCCTGGATCTTTGTGACAGTGAAAGAGTACACCTATATGATCAATTAATACTTTAGGAATGCACGCGCAGCGATGCAATTCTCTTACAAAATCTACAGAAAAGCCTGACGTCACTAGCCTGGGATCCAGCTTGCTTCGCTACGTTCGGCGGACTTTTTTTTCTCTCTTCGCTTCTCAGTCTGGAAAGCCTCCTATGTCCAAGGGAGGCGGGACATGGCATACGGCTGGAATTGTGCCGTGGCTTCTGATTGGTCTATGGTGCGGGGCGGGACAAAAAACACGCTGTGATCGTTGTGATTCGTCATTCGTTTGAACAACATCCAATCAGTAACGACGTTGCCTAACGTAACATATGTAGTTCCAGTGTAGTTCTGCAAAACGAGTCAATCGGAGGCTTTCCAGACTGATAAGCGAAGAGAGAAAAAAAAGTCCGCCAGGCTGGATCCCAGACTATGATGTCACGCTCATGTCACTATGACTCAGCTACACAGTCAGGGCTGTTAGCAAAGAAATGTGGACAGGGCTGACAAAAGCGCCAATTTGTTTCTACATCCTCTCCATCACCATAAGTTTCATTTTGGACGGGGAGCCACGTCATCAAGATGGCAGAAGGCGGCCATCTTGGATTTCAAAGATGGCCACCATGTAATATCTGAGTGCCAATTTCTCGGCTTCCAAGCCACTTAGAAGTTCAATCTTAGTGTCAAAATATTTATTTTTGGGGTCAAAGAATTTGATAAAACTATTGAGAATATCAGCAAGTGACTATTTCTGCCAATATTTGAACATTTGGTTCATTTTGGCAATTATTCAGGTCGCTTAGGTCCAGATGTGGACACAGCGAACAAAACCACCAGATTCTTTCCACATGATCCCCATCACCATAACTTTAAATATTTGGTAGGAGCCACATCATCAATCATTGGATTTCAAAGATGGCCACCATGTAATAGCTATAAGTGCCAATATCTCGGCTTCCAAGCCATTTAGAAGGTTAATCTTGGTGTCAAAGAATGCATTTAAGCTATTGAGAATACCACTTGATTTTTGTTTGTACCAAGATCAAATAAATATGTTCATTCTAGCAATGCATATGAAGCATTATGGTAACCTCCCACCGGATCGTTGCTCCTCTCTCTCTGCAAGCATGCAGTAACAGCCTGATTTGGTTATATTAGCCTCCAGCGTGGATGGGAATGCTCTCTGAGATCATTATGGATCATCATCATACATGTTTCACAAATGCCGGTGTTTCTTAACTCATTCAGTGCCCAGCTTATTTATGGAATTTTGGCTCTGAGTGCCACAGCCAAAATTCATTGTAAAAAAAAAAGTGCTTAGGAGCCGAGATACAGCCTTTTCAGTAAGAAGTTAAACAAAGAGTGAATGGAGCAGCAAATCTTCAAATCATCAAATCTTGGGTTCTGAACATGTTTCCCCCCCCCAAAAAAAAAAGTGGCACTCTGGGCTTATATCAACGGAGATTAGACAATCTAAGTCATTGAAACTCTTGTCACATAGTTTACAATGGAAAGGTTTCTCTCAGTATGAATACGCTGGTGTGTCTTAAGACTATCTGACCTACTGAAACTTTTGTCACACTGTTTACAGTGAAAGGGTTCTCTCTCTCCAGTGTGAATACGCTGGTGTTTCCTCAGACTACCTAACTCACTGAAACTCTTGTCACACTGTTTACAGTGGAAAGGCTTTTCTCCAGTGTGAATACGCTGGTGTTTCCTCAGACTACCTAACTCGCTGAAACTCTTGTCACACTGTTTACAGTGGAAAGGTTTTTCTCCAGTGTGAATACGGTGGTGTTTTCTCAGACTACCTAACTCGCTGAAACTCTTGTCACACTGTTTACAGTGGAAAGGCTTTTCTCCCGTGTGGACACGCTGGTGTGTCTTCAGGGTACTTATCTGATTGAAACTCTTGTCACACTGTTTACAGTGGAAAGGTTTCTCTCCAGTGTGAATACGCTGGTGTTTCTTAAGACTATCTAAGACACTGAAACTCTTGTCACATAGTTTACAGTGGAAAGGTTTCTCTCCAGTGTGAATACGCTGGTGTTTCTTAAGACTACCTAAGATACTGAAACTCTTGTCACATAGTTTACAGTGGAAAGGTTTTTCTCCAGTGTGGACACGCTGGTGTGTCTTAAGATTATGTAAGACACTGAAACTCTTGTCACACTGTTTACAGTGGAAAGGCTTTTCTCCCGTGTGGACACGCTGGTGTGTCTTCAGATTATCTAAGTCACTGAAACTCTTGTCACACTGCTTACAGTGGAAAGGTTTCTCTCCAGTGTGGACACGCTGGTGTCTGTTCAGATTACCTGACGTACTGAAACTTTTGCGACACTGTTTACAGATGTGAGTTTTCTTTCCTTTGTAAATCGTCTGATTTTTCCCTACATCTCCTGGTTGAGTTAAAACCTCGGTAAACCGTTGATGACTTTGAGATTTTGGTGGGTCTGTGTCTCCTTGTTTCCGGCTGGTTACAGAGCTGACTATTTGCTGACGGGCCTCTGAGCAGATATGTCCATGCCTCAGCGTTTGGCGGTTGAGGTCGTCGTGGCTCGGATGAGACGTGAAGGTACACTCAGAACAGGAGAGCTTAGTCTGGGAGGATTGGGACCACACTCCTCCCAGGAGTGGCGGTTCATGGTCAGTGCTGCTGCTGTGCATGGACTGTGATGGGAACAGAGTTGTAGGTTCTGTTTAGGCTGGAAAATGTGCCCTCTCTATCTCCCTGTATTCTTTGTCTACCAAGGTTCTGTATAGCTTTCTCTCACAACACGTTTGGACACAGCATCTTCTGGTCTAGAAGTGGAAGTCTAAAGTAACTTCTCACCTTATATATCTGAGCAGAGCTTTGGTCTGACCTCACTCACAACATAATCGGTTGCCATGCATACCTAGCAACACCGATGTGTGCAGGATGCCGCCTCTCCAAAATTGAGCAAGAGTGATGTCATCAATATGACATCATCACCATGACGGCCGAGATCCACATCGAAGCCACGCCATGTGTTTCTCATTTTGTGTGTTTATCATTTACTAATTAGTCAAGTAAATGACAGTTTAAGTTAAGTTTGCGGTACAACACGATGTGGTTTAAAACGTCTCACGAAGCTCAGCAACGGGTGATTATGGCGCACCGCTCGTATCAGATATATTGCCAGAATGAACCAAATGTCCAAATCATGGCAGAAATAGTCACTTGTTGATATTCCCATGGTGGCCATCTTTGAAATCCAAGATGGCCGCCTTCTGCCATCTTGATGACGTGGCTCCCCGTCCAAAATGAAACTTATGGTGATGGAGAGCATATAGAAAAAATGTGGCGCTTTTGTCAGCCGTGTCCACATTTTCCTAAAATCTTGTCCTAAGCAACCTGACTAACAACCATAAGGACTTCCCAAGGCAGCTACGCCCAAATATGGAGTGCGTTGTCTAACCTCAATGTGTCATCGCATCAGGTGCAAACAAATCAAGAAATCTGTCAGCTCCATATATGGGCACAAAAGGGGGCGTACACTGATGACATCAGGGTATAAAAGGGACAAGAACTGGCAGATACAGAGATCTCCAAATGTGGGCATATCAGTCAGATCAGTGGTGCGATGTAGGTAATAGAAAATAACCTCCAGTAATAGAAAATAGCAGATCTATAAGGTCACAGCGCATCGCGACACGATGCATCGTAGGCTTGTAGATCGGCTATTTTCGGAGTGCGACACCGGCACGCGACAAAGTCTAAATTCCACATTGCATGAATGTTCATGAGAAACCGAGCATGTATTTAATGTTCCAGTTAGAAAGAGAAATAGTATACAATTCAGTCACACTTCATATAGATCCAATATCTTGCAAGCACTTTTTTTAATGTTGGTGAAGCGCCGCCACTGTGAAACACTCAGGCAGCGTTACCTTGGGGCCCCCGAGGGCTCTGCCATTTTCAGATGTATAGATCCAATGTGGAGGCAGCGAGCCGTGTTCCCACAATGCTATAAGGCTGCTTCTTCCCGCATGGCGGAGCTTATTGGTGAAATTACATCTACGTTCAGAGCCATCGGTCCAGCCACTGTGCCTCCACTCACACAGTACAGCATGCAGGCCCACTATACAGCATTAAGCAATGTGATAACCCTCGGCCAGCATGCTAATGAAAGCTATTAGACAGTGTTCAGAAATAGAAAAGAATTACATTGAATCCTCGAATGGGACTAATTGATAGACCAGAGACAGAAATAAGGAATAACATCCTTTCTTTGTTTTATACATTATGGACAGAGGTGTAAAGTACTGTAACTATTTACTCAAGTACAATTTTGAGGTATTTTTACTTTACTGGATCATTTTTTTAATTTCTGTACTTTTACTTCTACTCCACTACATCTCAGAGGCAATTATTATACTGTTACTCCACTACAATTATTTGAAAACTTTAGTTACTAGTTACTTTGTGCATTTTGATTATTATTACAAAACATTCATTACCCACTTCAGCCCCACATTTCGGCCATTTGAAAATAGCCGATCTACAAGCTCACAATGCGTCACGATGCGACGCATTGTGAGCTTGTAGATCGGCTATTTTCAAAAGATTTGTTTAAAATGCATACATTTGAAAAAGGGACATTCTGCATAATGAGTACTTTTACTAGTGGTACTTTAAGTACATTTTGATACCAATACTTTTGTACTTTTACTCAAGTACATTTTGAATTACGGACTTGTACTTGTAACAGAGTATTTCTATAATATGGCAGTATTGCTGCTTTTACTTAAGTAAAAAAAATTGGAGTACTTTTTCCACCACTGATTATGGATGAAGATTGGATTCATGGGGATTCATGTATCAGGGGTCATCAATATGTCCGTTCACGGAAAAATGAGTCCGTGGCAAGACTTGATCATGCCTGTGGCAAATCTTTCATGAAAAATAATTTAAAAAATACATAATTATAAAATAATACATAATTAATTAACCCAATTATTGAAATCCCAAACATGGAAAAGACTTGATTGATGATTGATGCATGTACATACAGCCAGTATACGGTGGCTGACTTGCCAGTCTCCAGGTTGTCTTCAGAATAAGTAGGACACTGATTTAATTAATGTAGAAATACTATTAAAATGTGTAGCACATTTGTATAGACACTATGGCACACCTAAGATTATTGGTTTACTTCTGTATTACTTTATTATTAGATTACAATGTCTATGCATTTGATGTATCATCTTGTGTTGTCCTTGCTTACTGTAAATCGCTCTGGATTAAGAGCGTCTGCTAAATGCCTATGCAAATACTGTACACTAGTATGTACTGTATTTAGGGCTAGGCCCATGTGTTTCTGGTCATTAATTGCCCATTCATTTTGTATGTCTGTGGCAAAAATATTATTTTGACCATCACAAGCTCGAATGGTGATGACCCCTGCTCTGTATCGCATAGTGCATTGGTTCTCAAAGTGGGGTCCGGGGACCCCAGGGGTACTTGAGGTGGTTCCAGGGGGTCCGCAGCTAAATGATAGATTAGGCACCAAATGGACCCTTATGGGTCTGTAACTCTGAGAGTGTACAAATGGAACCAAATGGACCCTAACGGGTCCATTTGGTTCCATTTGTACACTCTCAGAGTTAAATTGACATAGATTTTACAATATAAATTGCGGTCCAAGTGATAGAAATGCCATTAAATGGGGGTCTGTAGCCCTAATACATGTCAAACTGGGGGTCCTTGAAATTAAAATGGTTGAGAATCATTGCTAGAGCCGTAAAAAATCTTCTCTTATGGGGGTCCGTGGCATATCGTTTGAAATGGGGGTCCGCGGGCTAATAAGTGTCAATTTGGGGGTCCTTGACATGAACAAGTTTGAGAACCACTGGCATAGTGGACCCCCAAAAGAGAGCCAGAAACAGTGAACCCACAAAAAAATGGTGTGACAACTTGAAACAAAACCACACCTCATCATTTCTGTAGCCATATATGCCTTGTAACGTGCATAACAGAAATGCGATTCAGTGCAGAACACACATGTAATTTCTTTCTTTCTTTTTTCCCCCCCTTTTTTTCACACACTCTTCAACCCTCTCACGCATGTAATGTCAGCTGTCATGCGGGTGATGTATATTTTTTTGTATCATAGACTGGGGGATCAAGTTGATATGTCAACCGTGTCGTAATGGTTTCAAAGGCCTAATAAAGCAACTCACCCCGGCCTTTCAGGCACAAATGTGACACAAATGATCTAGTGATTCGCACTTATAGTAGCGTGACATGGGGAAAAAGGGGTGTGGTGTGTTAGATGGGCGGTGGATGGGGGGTTTTATACGCTAGTCCGTGTCAGAATAAAGAAGATTTTATTAGCTCGATGGCGCCGCTATACTCCGAACGCGGCGTCTCGCGTGGCACTTCATATGAATTCATTGTTGGTTACTTGACGTGATTGCGCTATATATAGGTTCAAATCTCCCACGGGACAGCGATTGCAGATAATGGATGTACTGTAACTTTATGTTACTCGTGTGTGATCGGTGCCCACTCCGCTCTGCCCACACTGTGCCGTCTCAGAGCAGAGCAGCCTGTGTGACTACCCAGCCAGCAC